>NC_088852.1:305712-445712 GCF_904066995.2 Poecilia reticulata
GAATGACGGCTGAGGCTTCAGAGCTGTAGCAGGTGAACGACCTCTGACCTCTGACAGCACAGAGGGTACAGAAGTACCAGCAGTAATGCGGTCGGACCCAGACGGTTCTGGTTCTGTGGACTTCTCGCCGACCCAGACCGGCAGGGAACCAGACTGAGTGACTTCATTAACGTCTCAGTGTGACATCACAAACTCCCATGATCCTCTGCTGTCGCTGGCAGATGGAGGTGATCAGGATCGACCCGGGAGACACTGCCTCCATCACACACACACACACACACTCTGACACACACACACACACTAACACACACACACACACACACTAACACACACACACACTCACACACACTAACACACACACACACACACTCTAACACACACACACACTCACACACACACACACACTAACACACACACACACACACACACACACACACACACACACACTAACACACACACACACTCTAACACACACACACACACACTCACACACACACACACACTAACACACACACACACACACACACACACACACACACACACACACACACACACACACACTAACACACACACACACACACACTCTAACACACACACTAACACACACACACACTCTAACACACACTAACACACACACTCACACACACTAACACACACACTAACACACACACTAACACACACTAACACACACACACACACACACTCTAACACACACACTAACACACACACACACTCTAACACACACACACACTCACACACACTAACACACACACTCACACACACTAACACACACACTCACACACACTAACACACACACTAACACACACACTAACACACACACTCTAACACACACACACTCACACACTCACACACACTAACACACACACACACACACACACTCTAACACACTCACACACACTAACACACACACACACACGCCCAGTTCTGGTCCCTGATTGGCCAGAGGTGTTTGTCCAGCTGCGGGGGGTTCTGTGGGTTCTGGTCGGGCTGTTGGGGTCCAGACGCCCCGGTTGCAGGGACTCCGTCCGTCGGACCGCTCTCCTCTCGGTTCAGGAACAGAACCCTGCCATGGTCCAGACAGACGGAACCAGAACTTTCTGATGAACCCGGTCAGCAGCAGCTGATGCAGTTCAGGTGAACCAAACCAGAACCAGGCCGCCATCCATCACAACCGTCTGCAGGCCCGGTTCTGCTGCGGAGCTGTCAGACGGAACCGGGCCGGATTAATGGGCTGGGTTTCCTGCCGTGATTCATGTTCTGTTCTGGTTCTGCCCGGCCCGACTGGGCCTCTGCGATCGCCGTGTTCTGATGGATTCCTGCTGCTTCCTCATTCGTCTCCTGATTGGACCGGGTCAGAGCCGGTAGAACCGGGACCGGCTGGTCCGGTACCAGAACTGCACGTTGCCATGGAAACACCTCAGGCGACCCAGTAGAACTTCCTGTCTGATCCAACCAGCAGCCCCGGAACACGGGTCAGAACCAGAACCTCTGATGAAGTTCTGTGTGATGATGATGTCATTAGTGGCTCGTTGTCATGGCAACGGTGAGCGACTGGAAATAATGAGTTACTGTCGAGTGGGATCAGCTGATCAGAACCATCTGATCTGGTTTCTGAATGTGACCCGGTTCTGGTTCTGGTTCCGGGTCAGAGGTGAAGATCCGGAGTGTCGGTTCCTGCTGTTCAGTCTCTTTCTGTTCTGTGGAGTTTAACTGATGGACCCAGTTCTGATGCTGCGGCCCGGTTAGCCGACCCGGTCCGCTTCATCGCATCCATCAGAACATTTAAAGCAGAAACCCCTGGTGAGGCCTGGCGGCTAAAACGCTTGGGGTCAGGGGTCGTGGTGCTGAGGGCCTCAGAGAGGGTCCATGTATGGCAAGCTGTTGAGCCATTTCATTCCCAGGCTTTTGTCCACTGTGGCTGGACCCACCTGGATATTAAATATGAAACAGCTTGCCCTAAGGGCCAGAATCAGTCTGAAGGTTCTGCTCGCTGGTTCTGGACCTGATTCATAAACAGCTTTATAAAGAAGCTCTCCTGGTTCTGGTTCTGGTAGTGACCCAGATCTCAGGACCAGAGCAGGGCTGGACCGTCCATGGAGCACTGATGATGAAGATCACTGCTTCATCTTCATCATTCAGGTTCATCCTGGCAGCGGAACCTGAACTGGACCCGGAGGACGACCCGCTCAAACCCAGAACCTCTGGCTTCGTCCCAACCCTGAAAACAAGAACCGACTCGGCCCAGTTGCTGGTTCCACATCAGAGCAGTGACCCGTCTGGGAGGAAGAGGAGGAAGAGGAGGAAGAGGAGCAGGCCTGCTCACAGCAAGAGGGGCGGGGCCAGACTGACGGAGGGGGCGGGGCCAGACTGACGGAGGGGGCGGGGCCAGAATGACGGAGGGGGCGGGGTTACAGTCCAAAATATAAAAAACACAATGAAAATCTAAAAACTGATATTAATGTAATAGAAAAACTTTAATATGCCAAAATAACAATGGATATAGTAGCTTTTACATAGTAAAGCTGGATCCAAATGAAATAAAAACTATTTATGACCCATAATGGAAACACAACTCCTTCCTGTCTTTCTGACCAAATGCTGCCATCCTGTGGCCACGAAGCCACATCACATCCAGTTTTTCTGATTTAATATTTCTCATAGTTTTCCCACCACATCGTTTATCATCTGAATTATTCAGTGAAGAGCCGATTCTGCTGCCTTTGAGTCCAAGACAAACAGAACAGCACCGAGAGGATCAGGAGAGAAAAATCACCAATTTCATGATTCATTCATTAAATATATTTAATATGAATTTAAACAGATGGAAACTTTTCTTGGGTTATTTTCAAGAGGCTGAAACTTGAAAAATTAAACAAATAATTTTCTATGAAATATTTTACTAGCAACAGCGTTACTGACAAAGGCCAGCATGCTTAGGTGGGCCCCATATGGGGGAAAGGAGGGCAGACATATGAGCCCCATATGGGTTTGTCCGCGGGTTCCACGGTATGGGCCCCACATGGGTTTAGGGCCACAGCCTACATGGGCCCTGAATGGGCAAACCCATGTGGGGCCCAGATTCCGTTTAGATTCTGTCAGTTTTTGGGGTTTCAGTTTCACTTTGGGCGAATCGAACCGGACCCAGGACCAGAGACGCTGTGGTTCTTGTCGGTGGGGTTGTCGGATGTGTTCGGCCTGGGATTGATTCAGCTAGGTTTTTAATTTTCAACATTTTATTAAAATGTGTATATCAAAACCAGAGGATCTGCTTTGCTCTGAATAATAAACGGAGCCAAGTCAGAACCAACTCAGACTAAAGCTTCAGAAATGAATGGATGTCCGTCTTTAAACTGATCTCTGGGGAATCAGTTTCTGATGGACCATAACTCGTTACTGCTAATCCAGACAGTTGGTCTGTCTTCGATCTACGGAGCTGAAGTTGGTTTGCGATTCGGGAAATGGCTAAAGGGCGAGTCCACCCAATTATTCACTGCCTTCCGCATCTTTAATCTACTCTAGTTAAAAAACTACAACATCTAGACTCTTCAAACCTGGACTGGATTATTATTATTATCCTAATAAATGAACGTTAACATAACAGGGAATAAAGTAAATTTGGTAATTCGCTTTTAATGTGTTCCAGATGCAAAAAAAAGCTCTGATATAAACTTGTTTATTTACTTCTGCCAGGATGGGTGCTTATGCATGCTTTAGTTTTAAAACCAATAAATAAACTGTATAAATATATTTAGCCAAACTCACCTGGCCCCTAAAAGCAACACTTCCTTCCCTACCTGAGCTGCTGACTCAACACTTGCTGGTCTCTCCATCCTCATGTTCTGATCATCAGGAATCAGTCAGACCTACAAGCCTGTCCTGCTTCAGCTGCACACTGCTGGTCAGACTGGGATTCAGGAGAACACCAGTTTAATGTAATATCATCACACAGCAACAGGCAAATTACATCCAATTCAGAATAAAACCAAATAAAAACACAGAAATTAAGTGAATATCCTCCTTCAGTCTGTGATCTACCAGCTTAGTTTTACATTTTACATCTGGAAGAAAATATATTGTTACATTGTCTCCCCTCATGGACAAATAAATAAATCATCTGCTGTCACTTGACATGTGGTGCAGATTAACGATAACATTGGAGCAAAGATCCGCTGTTTTCCCACTTTAGCTTCAATGCTAGTTAACACACACACACACACACACACACACCCACACACACACACACACACACACACACACACGGAGGATTACACAACAGTTTAACACATTTCCTCCAGATATATTTGGTATTTTCCACGCTTAATGCCACTCAGCAGCGGTTCGCTGGTTAAAGAATTCAACATGAAGACAGGCGAATATCACACAAGCCTAGTTAATGAACGTTACCCGGTGCTAACATTAGCACAATATGCTACCAGGGATCGCGGCAGATTAATACGTCATAAGTTGTGTAAGATTTCTTCTATGAAACAAGGTGGACACTTTAGTAGCTGCTAAACGGTGTAATGGTGTAAAGATTACTGACCTTCACATTCTGTGTCCCGCCACCGGATCTCTGCAGTTCGGGACACGGTTCCGAGATCTCAGGGAGCCATTCGCTTTAGTCAGCGCTAACCAATCAGAACACGTTGCTCGTCCTTAAGCCCCGCCCCGGATGTTCACGTAGCTTCGCCAAGGCAAATAAAGTTTTATAATCAAGAAACGTTGAGTTCAACTAAAAAACAGGAGCTTAAAAATAAATAAATAAATAAATTAGACTCAACCAAAGAAATTAAAGTTTCAAACAAAAATGAGTGATTTCAAATTTTTTTTTAAACTACATTTTTTTTTGTTTCGTAAAAAAATTATTTTATGATTAAAAAGTTAAGATTTTTTTGTTTGAATTTTTTTTTTATTGAATAATTGTGAAACAAATCAACTCCACATGCAGAATGAAGCAATCAGTAAATGTGAGAAATGAAAGACTTGATCCGATAGTTAATAAATGAGCCCAAAAACACACCGCCATGTTTTTATGCTCATACTGCACTATGTCCTATGTCACCTATTCACTGACATCACAGTATTCTGTCATTTACCTCATGTTTGACATCGACGTCCTATTTACCTCATTCTTTGTCACAGTACACTATGTTTAATTTGAGGTCTTTTTGGACATATTATACTTCATTTTTAACACATTTTGATGTCATAGAAAATGGGGTAAAATGCCACATATTGTGCTATGAAGTGTAAAATTACATAGAATGCAGCACAGTATGATGACGTCAGAATGAGGTAGATGGTAGAGCTACTACGACATGGAGAAACGGACTGAACTTACATCTTCCAGTCATTCTGACCAGTCAAAGCGTTTTACACTAGAGTCACATTCACACCGATCGGTGGGCGAGTTGGGGTTAAGGGCCCAGGGGCACGTTGGCATGTGGCAGGAGGAGCTGGAATCGAACCTGCAACCTTCCGATCACAAGACGACACTCTACCCACAGTCGCCCATGATGTAAAATGAAGCATTCGTGTACTATGAAGTCAAGAAAGAGGTAAAATGACGTATATACTATGACAGAGAATGAGGTAGATGGTATACTGTCAAAAATGTGATAAAATGCCACGTTATGCTATGGAGTCAAGAATTATGTAAATCACGCTAAGTTTACTATGGAGTCAGGAAATGGAGGTAAAATGAAGCTTAGTATACTATGACGTCAAGACTGATCTAAAAATGAAATATGATGCATGTTATGCTATGACGCCCAGAATGAGGTAAAATGAAGCAATTATTGTACATCAAAAATGAGCTAAAAAATCAAACTGTACCATGTTGAAAATGAGGTAAAAGTGTAAAATATGAGCTGCTTTTTGATGTTATACTATCTAATGTTGTAGTTTCATGTTTAAGCTATGATCAATGTTTTTTATTGCGTAACCCTAAAACTGTGACATCATACGTCTCCATTAGTCACATAATGAGAACGTTACAAAATAAACACCCATTTTTAAACAGATGTTTGTTGAAAACCTTTTGGTTCAGCTGCTGATTGAACCTGCAGGAGTCATGGATTTATGGAAACCCTTTATTGCAGAATGAGCAGTTACATGGAAAAAGGCACGATGAAAACTACTGATGCTGCTTTCTGATTGGCCGCTACACCTGATTGGGTAAAGATCAGTTTAAAGCAAAGTAGCTCAGGTCACCAGTCTCATTACAGCGCTGCAGTGCTACAATTCACACGCTAACTTCCTCCCCTTTCAGCAGAAGTTTTCACACAGGTACAGCAGCAATCATTTCCGGGTCATCCCTGAAGGACCGGCCTCAGTCCAACCCGGTTCTGCTGACTCACCTGCACATGTGGGCGGAGACATTCATGACAGTCCTACAGTCTTCACCTTGAGCTCAAATACATTCTCACATTTGAAGATCATCAAATCTAGAATAAATCTGTGTACAGCAGTTTTATCTTAATTAATATATAATCCTTCAGTTTCAACGCCTACGGCATCAGAAAGCGGACTAAACGGATCCATCTGCGTTTAAACTCAGCAGCTTCAGTTTGTGCTTCTCATGGATTTTTATCCCATTCAGTCACAGAACAACTAGAAAATTCCAGGTTTTAAACATATGAACTAAACTTTATGATCCTGAGAAATAAATCCAGCTTCACATTCATGCAGAGATGAATATTATCACAACTCTCCAGATTTATCTCAATGTTTCATTTAAATCCAGGAACTGGCAGGAAAATGAAAACGGTTTTGCTTTAAGTATGAATCAGACGTATTTATGCAGGAACGTTTTTCTGCCGTCCAGGAAGTGAGAATAAAACCCGAGAGGCACAAAGAGCCGCCAGCAGACGGTCCAACATTAATACTGTGAGGCTTCGCTTTGGAAAAATCAGCTACAAGCAGCAAAACGTCCCCGTCAAGTTCAGGCAAACATGGCAGAAGGTTCTGTGATTTCTGGATGTCCATCCGTTGCTACGGCGACAAGCTGAGCAGTTCCTGTCTGCGCCGCATGATCTCCACGAACTCGGCCCGGTCAGCTGCCGCCTGTGGGTGGAGAGCGGGAAACAGACGGCGGACGCTCAGTGGGTGCTGCCTTCGTCGAAAGACTCCACCCCCGAGTCGACGGTGCTAGCTGCTAGCTTCTCCTGCCGCCTCCTCATGATCTCCTGCAGCTCAGAGCCTGAACTCTTCTGGGGGAGACAGAGACAGAGGACAGACGTGAGGACACGGGCAGGACATGGAGACCTGAGCGCAGGAGACTCTCACAGGGACGCTTCGCTATGAAACCGTCTCTGCTGCTTATGACCCGCTGAGCTAACAGGAAGTTGAGTGAGCCGCTTCCTGCTGGGTCGCCCAATAGCCCTCCAGTAAAGATGTAGAAAGGGAGGACGGGTTCCCCCCGGTCCAGTTTTAGGTTCTGAGGTCTCCAGGATGAAGGACTCAGTCAGCAGCAGCAAAGTGTGACATCGGACGAGACCCGACTGATCAAAACGCCAGAAAACGGAGCGCGCCACCGGCTAGCGCTAAAGTAACGGGTTACTGCTCAGGTCTGATGGTGCTACTACAGAATCAATCCAACCTTTGACCCCTGGGGCTGTCACCAAGCAGACCGATGAGCCTCCTGTTTATGAACCAATCAGCTAGCTTCATCTGGTTTAACTGGTTCTGGTCCGCTTTGAGAGTCTCCCACAGACCTGCTGGCCTCTGAGCCAAAACTCTAATGAGCGTCAGCATCGCCTGGCAGCAGGTTTCCCAGCATCCTCTTCTGTCGGCGCCGGCCAGGCTTTGTCCAGCGGCGCCGACCCGGTCAGGGAACCGCCAAGCAGCAAGGGTCAGCTGCAGGAATCAGGATGCATGCTGGGTAACGGCAGGGAGCACAAACATCTGCAGCGGCGCCGCAGAGCCAGAACCAGCCGGATAAAACCCAAACACTGAAGGGGGTCAGCAACCTCTGGGGAGTCTGGATCCAGAATCTGGTTCTGAGCTGTGATGTTTGTGCTGCTGCTGGACCAGCAGGTGCTGATCTGGACCTGCTGGTCCAGATCAGAACCAGTAACTGATACTCACCCCATCTGCAGACTAAACGGAGAGAGAGGGAGAGAGAGAGAGGCCTCAGACCCGATCTAGAGCTGCTCTCTGCAGGGAGGGAGCGAGGTCATGGGGCGGGGTCACAGGGGCGGGGTCATGGGGGAGAGGTCATAGGGGAGGGGTCATGGGGGAGGGGTCATGGGGAGGGGTCATAGGGGCGGGGTTATAGGGGAGGGGTCATAGGGGAGGGGTCATGATGTGGGGTCATGGGGGCGGGGTCATGGGGGTCACTCTGGGGCAGAGCTAACCAGGCAGAGCTAATCAGGGAGGACATGCGCTGCAGCTACACAGGAAACTCCTCTAGACTAGTTCTGCTGGCCAGGTCCGCCTAAACCCTGAGACTGTCCATGTGGGGGCGCCGTCAGGCCGACAGTCCAAGCTGAGGACGGGACGTCCTGGTCCAGATTTAGGTCAATAATCTGAAGGTAAAAAGGTCAGGAGGTCACGTCAACCCCCGACAGATCCAACCAGGGCCGGCCAAAGCCCGCATGGGGCCCTAAGCAAAATGTGGTTTTGGGGCCTTTAGCTCCAACATTGTGGACCGGCTGCAGCCAGCACTCCCATCATCAGATTCTCACACCTGCTACAAACTTACTGCATCTCTGGCTGTTTACATTATAAACATGTATAATATGACACATTTATCGGCCAACTGATTTCTGGGAGCCGATTTCCTTAACTTTGGGGAATCGTGATCGGCCGATGGAAGCCGATCTTATCCCCTGATCTCATCTTCATCAGTAAAGGTTTATAAATCAGCCTCTGTCCTTCTGCTCTGCAGTGGGAGGTTTGACTGACCGACCCACCAGGTCAGACCTGAATGTTTACAGTTAACAATATTCACCCACTGTGGCAAATCAGTGACCTTCTGCTATATTTAGGAACATTTCAGACAAAAACATTCATATCGGCCAAAACCAAAACCAGCAGCTCAGGCTTTTTAAAGATCGGTAACCAGGGATCGGCCAGAAAACTGCAATCGGTGCAGCTACACACATTCATGACAGTCTGTGATTAAATTAATTTATCTAAAGCGTAACTCCAATAGCTAAAAATGTCATTTACACCAGGTGAGTCTTTCTCCCCTGAGAATGTGGACTGGTACCGGTACCGGACTGATTCTGAGCCTTCAAATGATTTTAACAGAAGTTTCACATAACTTAGAAAAATAATGTTTTAGCCACAAAATGCTTATTCTGCTCAGCAGCAAACAGCGAATCTCAGCTGCAGCTCCTCCATGCAGCCTGACGTAGAAACATTTAGCTAGACGTCGTCAGACATGGACGAGTTTTGGATGCTCATTGCAGCTCCTGTTACCAGAGGAGCGTGCAGTACCTACCGCGGCCACCAGGGGGCCCCCAGAGCATTTACTTTTTATCCATAAAATGATTTCTACATACATTTTCAAATATATATGTTATTGTAAAAACAAGTCACTTCATAATGAAATTGTGCGTTTTTGATATAATAACATAGAAACTACTAAAAAACCAGCTCCACTGAAGGGGCCCTTAGTGGCCCCAAGCGGCTGCCTAGTTGGTTATGCCTTGGGCCGGCCCTGCATCCAATGTTTTTACCTGATCTGAGCAACTTACAAAAAATAAATGAAATCCATCCAGACTGCTGCGGCGGCCATCTTTACTGCCGTAAACGGAGCGCTGCTGGGCGACGGCCATGTTCTTCTTCTTGGGTGGGTTAGTTGTCAGAAAGCGTTCAGAGTCTGACGGCAGTTCATCAGAATCATGAACGAACACCGGCTCCCACAGTTTTTATTATACTTTGGTTTTATTTCGTTGTCTAATTCACTTGTTAGTTTTTATTGTTTGCTGGCGTTTCTTTAATATGCTTTAGTTTTTCATAGGTGCAGAATTCAAAAAGGCCATATTATTAGGGACGAGCAGCGAAGCGCTGCGAAGCGCTGCAAAGCGCTGCGAGCGAAGCGAAGGCCTTTGGAATCGCAGGATTTCTTATGATTTTTCCGTCACTTAACGCGGCTGTTTGGGGCCTTTAACATATTCAAAATCTCACCAAACTTCACCCAAAATTGTCCCCCGACGAAAAGTTTTGGATTCTGGTGGAATCGCAAGTGGGCGTGGCCAAACTGCTCTACAGCGCCCCCTAACGTGAGTTGGGGGAAACCATAGGTAGAGATCTGAAAATTGGTATGTTGGTAGATCTCCCCAAATCAAGAAAAAAAGTCTCTTGGAGGTACCCTCTAAAATGCTCATGGAGGCGGCCATTTTGGGTCAAAGGTACATTTTGGCCATTTTTCAATTTTACTCACGTCGAACTTTAACGAACTCCTCGAGTTTTCGACCAATCGGCTTCCTTCTTGGTCAGAATGCAGAAAAGACATGGGGCTGTAAAAGTAAAAAAAAAAGACTTTTCGTACATGTTCGGGGAGCGTGGCGAAGTGGCGAACTTGGCGTACTCGCCACAACAAACAAAATTTTGTCTATTTCATTGATGTCGTATCTGAGCGAACTCGTCCTAGAGCTTTTGAGATCCAGGCTTCAAACTCAGACAGCAGAATCTTGAGGCATGGAGAGTCAAAAGTTATCAAAGGAATTTTCCTATGTCAGAGCATGTGGGCGTGGCCAAGCCTCAAATCTGGCCATTCGCCATGAAACATCAAGATGGAATAACTTCCCCATAGAAGCTCCCAACAGCATCAAACTGTTTCATCAGAGCAGAGCTCAGCACATTCAATTGGTCAATAGGTGACATCAGTTTAGCCCCGCCCCCTTCCAAGAGGAAGTCACCTGTTGGAAGGAGCATTTAGAGCAGTCTTTCTTTCTGTTGGAAGACAGACTGCTCTAAATCATACATGCATTATCCTATTGTCAGTAAACGTGTTAGGATTGACCTTTGTTAGCCTCTAAAAAGCCCAATAGCTCGACCGGGCTTGTGCCTCGTCAGGGAGCGCTGCGGAAGGTGTAGGTGTGTGTCGCCTGGCAGACGGCTGCGGGACCCAATCGGCCTTCGGCGCGCTTCGCTGCTTTAATTGTGATTATGTTTGCATCAGTTGGGTTACGATCCTCAGCAGGAGATAATAAAATGGGTTCAGTTGTTGAACGTCCGACTCTGGGCCAACTTGTGCCGCAGGAGGGAAGTGGAGCGCCGCGATTTACAGATGATGTCAGCGGTTTGTTTCACTTCCATGGATTCATGAGAACAAAACATTTTATCTGAAATCTCAGTTTTAGTTTTATGAACTAAATGTTTTATTTCAGTTAAAAATATTCGCAACTTCAGTTTCGGCTGGTTTTCAGGTCAGAGTCTGTTTAAATTATTCTACAGGAAGCTGCGTCTGGGTCCGGTCCATTTGACTTTACTGCGGTTCTGGCCAACAGAACCGGGCCGTGGAGGCGCCACAGAGAAACGGTACCTGAATGCAGCCGGTCAGAAGATCAGAGGAGGCTCAGAAGAAAACCTGCAGGAGGGAAGCAGACAGCGACAGCAGAGAGACGCTGGAGAACCGGGACGGGACCAGGACCGGACCAGACCGGGACCGGAACACGGGCCCGGAGGACCGGACCGGGCCAGAGGGACCGACTCATGGCTGGTTCTGCTGCAGTACCAGTATGAAACGGTCCTGCGGTTCTGGGCCTCCAGGTTCTCCTCTAACGGACCAATCAGCTGGAAGCTCCGCCAGGTGAACATCTTCATCATCATCATCATCATCATCAGAACTGAGATTAAGTCTGATTTAATTTTTAATCTGATGTTTTATTTTATTAATCTGGGAAAAAAACTTTGAACCTTTTTCATGTTAGGCAGAAATAAACTATAATCCATGTTTGGACCTGAAGACTCGGAACTTCCTGGATTTAATTCATTCATGATTTTACATCATTCAACACGTAATAAATAAAATACTAATCTATTAAGTAATATTTTAACATAAAACTGAATTTCTATTGTTGCTTTGTAATTATATCAAAACAGATTTATTTTATTTCAATGAAATTTGTGAAATTAACATTTAATTTGTTAAATAACTAATGCTGATTTTAATATATCAGTTATTTTTAGAGGTGTGCCGATCGATCGGTCACCGATCATAATCGGCCGATTTCTGTGAAAAAGTGTTTGATCGGTGATCAGCGATCAGTGGCTCTTGTTGCCGATCACCTGCATCTCATTTCTCAGCCTGCCTGTGCAGCTGGTCTCCTCTTTCCTTCACTCTGCAAACGCGCAGCAACAAATCCTGAGCGATGTGGAACTATAACTATAACGCACTGAGTGAACGGGGACGTTTGCGTGTTGCGGCGAAAAATTGAAGCAGGTCAAAATGCATCAACACAACGAAGCTAATACGACATAAAAACAATGTTATACCTGACGGAGTTTGGCTACATCGAGGCTCACTGCAGTAAAAAAGACATGGAGGATCAGATAGCAGGTAAAGCAGCACAGCTACAAACACTCACCTGGATTAGCATGACGGTCAGAAAGCTAAACAAATAAAATGATTTAAGTCTTGAGCTGCGATGTAAGACGCTGGTTCTGATCTCGCTGCTGAACCGCTGCTACGCTACAGGTAGTAATATTTCACAGACGGAGCGCCGCTTCTGCTCCACCTGGTAGTGACTCTCACACCGAACCTCTGCTTAAAGCTGCAGCTTCTAACCTAAAAATACATTTTACATACGTATTAAAACTTTCGCTGTCCTAACATGAGACAGATAATCTCTAAAAATAATGGATCTCCTCCCTGCTCTGCATAATTACTCCACTCAGTCAGAAACAGCCACTCAGAACTAGCAGTAATCAGCTAGCCGCCATGCTAACAGGAAGTTTTCATTCAGTAACTCTGGATTGTTTATTGTAATGGATCCTGTATTTGCCTTTGAATGTTAAGTTTTATACTTAAATTTTTTGGCAATGTTGAGGTTTTATTTTGGCTCTTTGCATCATTTAGCCTCTTCAGAGCCTCCATATGTCATCAGTCTGTTAAATATAGTTTTATTGATAGCAGGACAATTTGCACAATGCCTGTTTTGTTTAGTTTTCTTCTTGGAAAAAGTTATTAAAAACAAGTTTTTGTCTAAATTAAGGTGAATTCATGGTTTCTTTTTCCACATAATGTAACTGGTAGTGTTTATGATTAAAAACATAATAATTATGTGATCGGTATCGGTGATCGGCTCTCAACGGGTGATCGGTATCGGCAGGAAAAACCCTGATCGGCACAAATCTATTTTTATTTAAAATATTTTCATCCAAATATTAGAACTTAATTTGGAATTTCCTTGTTAATTTTCCCAGAAAATATATATATTTTTATTTTAATCTATTTTTGTTAATCAATTCGCAGCAACTTAAGCACTAATGTGCCAACATTATTGGTAGTTATTGGTGAGTTCCCACCTCCAGCGCCGCCTTCTGGACCGCCACCTGGCTGAAGACCCGCCCCCCGTCGTCGGGACAAACCGTCTTCAGCTCCTCCTTGTTGAGGGAGAACAGCTGGGCTCCGGTCAGAACGCCCAGGCTGCTGATGGTCCTGCAGAGAAACGGCAGGGGGTCACGGCCCGGTCCGGTCCAGAGACCCGGTCCGGTCCAGAGACCCGGTCCGATCCGCTGCACTCACACTGGGCTGAAGCCCTTGGCCTCCAGCCAGGCCTTCACTTCATCTGGTGGAGAGTCGTAGGTGATTCCTGGAGCCGGCAGGTTGCCGCTGTTGCTCCGAGACGGAACCTGGAACTTTTTCTGCGCGCTCCGACCCAAAGTCAGCCGGTGGACCAGCTCGTCCTGGACCTCCTCCATGTTGGACTTCCTGCCTGCAGAAGCAGAACCACATGACGTGAGAGTCACAAAAACACAAAGCTGAGCTAGAGTCTGCAGTTATCAGACGACATTTTCCTCATAATGACTCAACTTCCTGTCCACAGCTTCCCGTTTCCAGCTTCCTGTCCACAGCTTCCCGTTTCCAGCTTCCTGTCTACAACTTCCTATCCATAGCTTCCCGTTTCCAGTTTCCTATCCATAGCTTCCCGTTTCCAGTTTCCTATCCACAGCTTCCTGTTTCCAGCTTCCTATCTACAACTTCCTATCCACAGCTTCCCGTTTCCTATCCACAGCTTCCTGTTTCCAGCTTCCTATCTACAACTTCCTATCCACAGCTTCCCGTTTCCAGTTTCCTATCCACAGCTTCCCATTTCCAGCTTCCCGTTTACAGCTTCCTATCCACAGCTTCCCATTTCCAGCTTCCTGTTTCCAGCTTCCTATCCACAGCTTCCCATTTCCAGCTTCCTGTCCACAATGTCCTGTCCTGTGAGGAGTGAACTCACGTCCTGTGGCGGCGGCGGCCCTCTGGGCACCCGGCTCCCTTGCGGCGGTGCCGCCGGCATCGCTGGACGTGCTGCTGTTGTTGCGGCTGAGCGCGGCGCCGCTCAGTTTGCCAGGTTCTGCGGCGGGGGGAGGAAGCGGCGGCGTGGGGAGCCGGTGGGGGGCGGGCGGTGACGGGACCTCGGACATCTGAGGTTTACCTGGAGGCGGGTCCGACTTTGTGGTCTGTTTCTGGAGGAGAACAGAACCGCCTTAGTGTCCGTTTCTTCCTGATGTTTGGAGCTTTATCAGAAGTTCAAAGGTCACAGTAAAGCTCCGCCTTAAAACCTGAAATTGAGGAAACTATTCCTACTTCGTACTGCAGCTCATCACTTAACAATATGTAGGTACTAGCATAAACAGTCATTAGCATGCTAACCCCTCAGCTCTTCAGATTTCCCATCAGCCACCTGAGTTTCATCAAGGACATTTTTAAAAATGGCCGCAGTTTTAGAGCCTTTTAAACAAATTACCTTAAAATGTTACTAATTTTCATGACATGGATGAACTTTATGTCACATTAGGGGTTTTCAGCTTTGGTCATCATATTCACACAACCTTAATGTGATAACATTGATCAGGATCAGAAACTCAGAACTTCAGCTGCTCAGCTTTAGCCTGATCCAGGCCAGGAATAAAAATAAGCAGACGAAACATCCTGATCAAGTTAAATCAAACAGGATTTTGTTCTGATGAATGTTAGATCGTCCCGAACGATGAGGAAATGATGGTTTACCTCGTTTAACTCTCCCAGTAACTGCTGCTGAGGTGAAATGGAGCAAAGATGGAGGTCAGAAGATGAAACATGTTTTATTCACCATAACTCTCTAAATCTGGCCAGCAGGGACTCTAATGTAGCAACAATCTGCAGAGTCAGGCAAAAACTCACAGCAATAATTTGGGTTTTTAGTCACAAGAGAAAGAAATCAGGGTTCATAAGTCAGACTGTGTTTTTAGCTTTAAAAAGTCCATTTATAAATGCCACAGTTAAATAGTTGGCTTTCTACTTATGGAGATAAATATTCAGTTAGAAAGTTAAATATTTAGCCTTTGAATTAAATATTTAACTCCAAACTCAATGTTGAGAAATATTTGCTAAATATTTAAACGTTTGGCCGTCGTGGCTTCAGGAAGAGTTTTTCTAAAACCCGTTTTTCTCTGCCAGGCTGAGCAACCCGCGGCTCCAACCGATTAAAGGAACAGTCCAACACTCTGCACAGAACCAGAACCGGTCCTCTGGTTCTGATGGGACATGACCAGCTTCAGGTCCAGTTCCTCCAGAACCAATCAGAGGTCGAATCTACTGGGTTCTGATTGGACAGAAAACAGGAAGTAATCTAGCAGAGGACACAACCTGACTATGATTGGACGGAGAAACTGGCTAAACCCAAAAGGTTCTGATCATCCCAGCGGGTCAGAACCACCATCACTCTGAGCTGAACATTCTGGAGAACATCTGGAAAAGGACCAGAATGATAACTGGGCCGGGTAAAGACCCGGTTTGACCCCTGATGATGGTTCTGAAGGTTCTGATAGTTCTGAGATACAGAGAGATGAAGACATGAATCTGACCCAAATGACCAGAAATGAGGGACTGTTCCTTTAAGAGACCCACAGCAAAGCAACCAGGAAGCAGAACCGGAGCATCAGAACCGGAGCATCAGAACCAGAGTCCGGCTCTTCCTACCTTAAACAACTCAAACTCCTTCTTTGGCATCATGAGCTTCAGCCAAGAGAAACGAAACATGGATGAAGATGAGCGAGATGATGATGATGATGATGATGATGATGATGATGATGATGATGATGATGAAGGTGAGGTACCTGGATGGTGTGGCTGTAGACTGGGTCTCCACGGCCGGTCAGGTCCGAGGTTCTGGTCAGTTCCAGGATGTTGTTTGGCACGTAGCCCGCGGCACCGGCACCGTTCCGGACCTTCCACCACTGCTTCCGGTCATCCAGAACCTGCCAGACAGAACCAGGGCCCGTCAGCTCTGACTCCTGGTCTAGAAATGGTTCCTGACAGTTCAGCAGAACCCGTTTGTTCTGGTTCTGTGTTCTAAAGAAGCCGTTCATTCAGACCCAGAACAGAACCAGAACCGGTTAGCAGTTTACCTCGAGGAGTTCGTCTTTCAGAACCGACAGCTCTGTGTTGTTCCTCGCCACAAAGTCGTACTTTGATTTGGCAAAGAGGTTCTGATCCAGTCGAATCTGTGGGTCCAAACTCCTGAGGGACAGAACGGGTCACGATGAGAACCGGATTGCAGCAGCGCCGATACCAGGAGCATCTGAGAGTCTGCTAACGGATCAAAACAGAGCCAACATGGGCCCGACGCCCTGGAGAAATGTTCCCTGTGATTAGAAGGTTCTGGATCCAGACCCGACCCAGAACCTTCTGCTGCAGCTCAGAAGGACTTAAAGATGGAGGAAAGTCCGATCATCCGGTTTGAAAAGAGAAAACGAAGAACAGAATCAAGAAAGAAACTTCATCGGTTTGAAACATTAATAAATACATGAAGGAAAACATTTGATTTTCATCAAATGACTTACGTCACCAAAATAATACAAATTAAGACAAATGCATTCAATTAAAGAAATAATTACAATACAGAAAAACCCAATAAACTCTTTTTAAACGTCAGAATAACTAATAATTGTTAATATTTTTGTTAAAATCTAGGTGTAGAAAAATTATCAGTTAAGAGGAGGCTAAGAAGAAATCAGTTAATCTTAATCTTCATTAAACACAAACAGTAAATATTTAGAATTACAATTTTCAAATGTAAATAAAAAATTAATATTTTTAAACATGTTCAGTGTGATTATTATCACCATCAGAATATTTTTCGTATTTTGATTCATCATGTATTTACTAATGACTGAGCCAATGAAGGGGCAGCGCTAGCGGCAATGCTAGCCGCAGCGCCAGCGGCAGTGCTAGCGGCAATGCTAGCCGCAGCACTAGCGGCAATGCTAGCCGCAGCGCCAGCGGCAGTGCTAGCGGCAATGCTAGCCGCAGCACTAGCGGCAATGCTAGCCGCAGCGCCAGCAGTAGTGCTAGCAGCAATGCTAGCCGCAGCGCTAGCGGCAATGCTAGCCGCAGCGCTAGCGGTAGTGCTAGCGACAGTGCTAGCCGCAGCGCTAGCGGCAATGCTAGCCGCAGCGCTAGCGGCAATGTTAGCCGTAGTGCTAGCGGCAGCGGCGTTGCCAAGGGGCGGGGCCAGTTCTCCAGGGCGTCATGTGACCTGCGGTTACCGGTCCACACGGCGGCTGACGGCGTGTTTGAAAGCAGCCACGGCCGTGTTCTGGTCCAGGACCTGGAAGCCTTTGTAGGCGGAGTTATGGAGAGCGTACCCGTCAGCCAGAGGAAACCGCTGCAGCGCCCCCTGCTGCAGAAACACAGAACACGAAGCGCGTTAGCGGGCGTCCGCACCAGAACCTCCGGCGGGTTCCGATCGACAGACCTCCAGACACGGCCGCAGGTCGGTCGCGCCGCGGGCGTCGGCATTCACCAGGCTCTCGGCCAGCTGCAGGAGTTCCTGCTCCCGACTCGGAGCCACAGCCGGAACCACGGGGGGCTCCCAGCCGTCCCGGAACCGCAGCGCCACCTGGGGGAAGAAGTGGTCTTTCGGCCACTCCAGCCTGGAAAACACGCGGAGCGGCCGCCATGAGATCAGTAACCATGGAAACCAACAAGTACTTAACAGGAAATAGAGTAAATTATTCAGGCTGAACAAACATGAGAAACTTCTGATGAGAACATAAAGAAAATATGAAAATAAAAAATCTCACTGAAACCGACAGAAATAATGCGAAGAGCACAGAACCAGAACCAGAACCAGAACTTTATCGATCCTGTTCTCTGGTCTGTTACAGGAAGAAATATGAGCCAAATATAGAAACAGACAAGAACCTGAAAAGAACCGGGTCCGATATAGAACAGAACCGAATCATGGTTCTGACCTGCACTTGGTCCAGCCGTCACCCAGAGTCACCCACAGGTGGCGCTCCTCGTCCGTTCCTGCGGCGTGGAGGAACTCGATGGCGTCTCTGCTGAGCAGCGGAACCAGGACGCTCCGGGCCAGCTCGGTACCACCGGACGCCTGGACCACCTGGGGACAGGGAGACCCGGGAGTTCTGCTCGGTTCTGTTGGAGCAGGTACACCGTTAGTGATGTCATTCCTGGACTCACCATCCTGAGTGGCGTAAACAGGAAATGGACCAAATCCACGGCACTGGGGTTCTGAATGTGGTCCTTCAGCTTCGCCTGTGGGTCAGAGCAGACGGTCAGAAGGTTCTGCAGAACCAGTAACCTCTGGCTACAGTCTGGATCAGAACCAAACCAGTTTAAATGGACTGGAACCAATTACCAGCTGGTTGAAGGCATGTTTGAACTTCTGCAGACAGTCTACAAACTCTTCTTCACTGGGAGGCTTGGACCTGAGGGACAGGACGCCCTCTGGTGGACGAAACGAGCACCAGCACGTCAGAATGCTGCGTTTTTCTCTTATTTACTTAAAGCCAATTATTTGGGTTCTTTGTGTTATTTCCTCAAAACAAAAACAATTAGACACTTTAGGAAACAAATAATCGAACTAAAATTAAAATACAAAAAAGCACCAAGTAAATGATATTAAAATTAAGGTTTTTTGTTGATAATCGTTATATTTTAAAATGGAAAACAACTAATTTTGATCTTTAGTAAAACTAACATGGAAAACATTTTGTTGGGATTTAAAAATCAACTAAAACTCTCCAGTTTTCAAAATGCAAACAATTAAAAAACTTTAAATTTGAACCAAAATTCAAATATATTTCAAATAAATAAGGTATATCAAAATAAAAGTCTAAAATCTTCATTGAAGTTATTTCTAATATGTTGCATCAGATACAGTAATGTCTGAATTTGCCACCTCCCGGCCCTTTCTTCTTGCCCTTCTTGCCCTTCTTCCTCCTGCTCAGCTCGCTGAACGCCTCGGCTGCCTTCTGCAGTTTGGTCACAAAGAACTCCACGTCGTCCAGGATGTGGTTCAGGATTTGCTGCACAAACAACAACTTGGATTACGAGTCGGTTTGCTGAGGCATTAATGATTAAACCTGAACCAACAGTCCGCCCGCTGCTCTAACTTTAAGCTGATTTTCCTCCAAACTCTGATTATGTTCAGATCAAACTGGGCCTGCAATCAGCTTAACTTTCTCCATGCAGCAATCTGCGCCAGATGTGAGCCTCACCACGTCCCGATCCACCCGCAGGGCCGCCATGTCCGCCGCACCATCGTCCTGCTGCTCGCCTGCAACGCAACGCCACGCAGGTCATCACTTAGAACAACGGAGGGCCGGCGTCCTGCAGCTTAGAGTCTCCCTGGTCCAACACGCTCAGACCTCGTTAGGAGACTCAGGTGTGTGGAAGTGGAGACACATCTACAGGAGACCAAACCTCCAGGCCACTGTAGCATTATCGTCCACCAACATTTATGATAAATGCTTTAGCGTTAGCACAGCTAACTTGTTAGCTAGCGGTGCCAAACCCCTGATTATTATTGTGAGTAAAACTTAAGTTTTAACTTAAGTTTCAGCTTCTGTTAATGCATGACTTTTATTGTGAAATTCCAGCTTTAAGTGTAATTTTATTTGTTCCCAATAAACCTATGCCACTCACAACATGGCGGACGTTCTGAGGTTCTGCATATCCACCAGGTCATTACCCCCCCCACCCCAAACATAACTACTCCCCCTCCTCCCCTCTATGACATCACTCACAGTGCTGCTGTTCATTGGCCCATGCCGACCAGGCGGCGACCCGCCCCCTGTTGTCCTGATTGGATGAGGCTGGTGCCTCGGGGGCGGGGGTGGTGGGTGGAGGCGGGATCATGCCGTCGCTCTTCAGGATCATCCTGTAAGATGGATCAGCCAATCAGCAGCCAGCATTAGAAGCCGCATCAGGAAGTGTCTGAGGTTTTCTTACTTCAGCGTCTCGGGTCGTTTCTTCACTTTTCCCCCTTTGGCATCGATCATGGCACTTTCTACGTCCAGGTGAATCAGATTCGCCTGTTGGAGCACGACACCTTCAGCACCTTTTAGTCACACAAACTCAGAAAACACCAGCTGCTCTGTTGAGGCTGTTCTGAATGACGTCAGTCAGATTTGGAGTACCACAGGATCCTTTTCTCGGTCCCGTTTGATTTCCGTTAAATGTACACATTACATGTCTGATCCCTACTTCAATTAACTTTTAGGAATAAATCCTTCAATATCTGATGAAACATAAAAGCCCCAGATGTGGAAATATTTCCATCAGAACCAAACTGACGAGACAGAATACATCTGGAACAGCTGCCATGTACGACAGCGAATACGGAAATAAAACGTTGGAGCAACAAAAACCATCGTCTGTGCTGAGATAAGAGGGGTCAGGATCGCGGTGCTGGTCCGGTACCTTGATGTCGTCGCACTGGAACAGGTGCAGGTCCGCCTTGCTCTGACCCGAGTCTTTGCACACCAGCGCCAGGATGGAGTCGTAGCTGCAGGCGTTCATCACCGCCTGGCAGTGCTGGACGGAGCCGATGGGGAAGTTCTCCAACTCGCTCTGAAACACATCCAGACCGCCGGCGCTGTCAGCTCCGGTCCCGACCAATCAGCCGCAGCTCAACTAGGGCTGGGGGATATGAGGAAAATCTAACATCCTGATATATTTTTGCTATGTCACGATACACAATATACATCACAATATTCTTAAATGAGCTCCAATGTTATTTTAAACTAGACTCCTTGCAGCCCCCATTTCTCTGCTAGACTTAAATGTAAGCTCATATAAAACGTGATGCAGTGTTTTGCTATGAACTGTCTACACTAACAAGGCCAGATATAAGCTTTATAAGTAGGTCAGTTATGCTCGACTTTGACAAACTTAACATATAGATGTGCTGAGAAATAAGGTGTGTTTTTGTTCATCGTAAAAATAAAAAGTGACTTGCACACAAACTGACAGATCAGCAGTAAAGCATCTACCACCACTGTGTTAGCGTGGCTAATAGCAGCGGTGGCTAATCTACCACCGCTGTGTTAGCGTGGCTAATAGCAGTGGTGGCTAATCTACCACCACTGTGTTAGCGTGGCTAATAGCAGCGGTGGCTAATCTACCACCGCTGTGTTAGCGTGGCTAATAGCAGTGGTGGCTAATCTACCACCTCTGTGTTAGCGTGGCTAATAGCAGTGGTGGCTAATCTACCACCTCTGTGTTAGCGTGGCTAATAGCAGCGGTGGCTAATCTACCACCTCTGTGTTAGCGTGGCTAATAGCAGCGGTGGCTAATCTACCACCAATGTGTTAGCGTGGCTAATAGCAGCGGTGGCTAATCTACCACCAATGTGTTAGCGTGGCTAATAGCAGCGGTGGCTAATCTACCACCAATGTGTTAGCGTGGCTAATAGCAGTGGTGGCTAATCTACCACCAATGTGTTAGCGTGGCTAATAGCAGTGGTGGCTAATCTACCACCGCTGTGTTAGCGTGGCTAATAGCAGAGGTGGCTAATCTACCACCAATGTGTTAGCGTGGCTAATAGCAGCGGTGGCTAATCTACCACCGCTGTGTTAGCGTGGCTAATAGCAGTGGTGGCTAATCTACCACCACTGTGTTAGCGTGGCTAATAGCAGCGGTGGCTAATCTACCACCGCTGTGTTAGCGTGGCTAATAGCAGTGGTGGCTAATCTACCACCTCTGTGTTAGCGTGGCTAATAGCAGTGGTGGCTAATCTACCACCTCTGTGTTAGCGTGGCTAATAGCAGCGGTGGCTAATCTACCACCTCTGTGTTAGCGTGGCTAATAGCAGCGGTGGCTAATCTACCACCAATGTGTTAGCGTGGCTAATAGCAGCGGTGGCTAATCTACCACCAATGTGTTAGCGTGGCTAATAGCAGCGGTGGCTAATCTACCACCAATGTGTTAGCGTGGCTAATAGCAGTGGTGGCTAATCTACCACCAATGTGTTAGCGTGGCTAATAGCAGTGGTGGCTAATCTACCACCGCTGTGTTAGCGTGGCTAATAGCAGAGGTGGCTAATCTACCACCAATGTGTTAGCGTGGCTAATAGCAGTGGTGGCTAATCTACCACCGCTGTGTTAGCGTGGCTAATAGCAGTGGTGGCTAATCTACCACCTCTGTGTTAGCATGGCTAATAGCAGTGGTGGCTAATCTACCACCTCTGTGTTAGCGTGGCTAATAGCAGCGGTGGCTAATCTACCACCAATGTGTTAGCGTGGCTAATAGCAGTGGTGGCTAATCTACCACCAATGTGTTAGCGTGGCTAATAGCAGTGGTAGCTAATCTACCACCAATGTGTTAGCGTGGCTAATAGCAGTGGTGGCTAATCTACCACCTCTGTGTTAGCGTGGCTAATAGCAGTGGTGGTTAATCTACCACCAATGTGTTAGCGTGGCTAATAGCAGTGGTGGCTAATCTACCACCGCTGTGTTAGCGTGGCTAATAGCAGTGGTGGCTAATCTACCACCAATGTGTTAGCGTGGCTAATAGCAGTGGTGGCTAATCTACCACCGCTGTGTTAGCGTGGCTAATAGCAGTGGTGGCTAATCTACCACCTCTGTGTTAGCGTGGCTAATAGCAGTGGTGGTTAATCTACCACCAATGTGTTAGCGTGGCTAATAGCAGTGGTGGCTAATCTACCACCGCTGTGTTAGCGTGGCTAATAGCAGTGGTGGCTAATCTACCACCGCTGTGTTAGCGTGGCTAATAGCAGTGGTGGCTAATCTACCACCAATGTGTTAGCGTGGCTAATAGCAGTGGTGGCTAATCTACCACCGCTGTGTTAGCGTGGCTAATAGCAGTGGTGGCTAATCTACCACCTCTGTGTTAGCATGGCTAATAGCAGTGGTGGCTAATCTACCACCTCTGTGTTAGCGTGGCTAATAGCAGCGGTGGCTAATCTACCACCAATGTGTTAGCGTGGCTAATAGCAGTGGTGGCTAATCTACCACCAATGTGTTAGCGTGGCTAATAGCAGTGGTAGCTAATCTACCACCAATGTGTTAGCGTGGCTAATAGCAGTGGTGGCTAATCTACCACCTCTGTGTTAGCGTGGCTAATAGCAGTGGTGGTTAATCTACCACCAATGTGTTAGCGTGGCTAATAGCAGTGGTGGCTAATCTACCACCGCTGTGTTAGCGTGGCTAATAGCAGTGGTGGCTAATCTACCACCAATGTGTTAGCGTGGCTAATAGCAGTGGTGGCTAATCTACCACCGCTGTGTTAGCGTGGCTAATAGCACTGGTGGCTAATCTACCACCTCTGTGTTAGCGTGGCTAATAGCAGTGGTGGTTAATCTACCACCAATGTGTTAGCGTGGCTAATAGCAGTGGTGGCTAATCTACCACCGCTGTGTTAGCGTGGCTAATAGCAGTGGTGGCTAATCTACCACCAATGTGTTAGCGTGGCTAATAGCAGTGGTGGTTAATCTACCACCAATGTGTTAGCGTGGCTAATAGCAGTGGTGGCTAATCTACCACCGCTGTGTTAGCGTGGCTAATAGCAGTGGTGGCTAATCTACCACCAATGTGTTAGCGTGGCTAATAGCAGTGGTGGCTAATCTACCACCGCTGTGTTAGCGTGGCTAATAGCAGTGGTGGCTAATCTACCACCTCTGTGTTAGCGTGGCTAATAGCAGTGGTGGTTAATCTACCACCAATGTGTTAGCGTGGCTAATAGCAGTGGTGGCTAATCTACCACCGCTGTGTTAGCGTGGCTAATAGCAGTGGTGGCTAATCTACCACCAATGTGTTAGCGTGGCTAATAGCAGTGGTGGTTAATCTACCACCAATGTGTTAGCGTGGCTAATAGCAGTGGTGGCTAATCTACCACCTCTGTGTTAGCATGGCTAATAGCAATACTTTTACAACATGTCTTGCAAATTACCTCATTTTGTTCGACATCCTCCATATTAAATCCAAACTACTGACAAATTATTGATCCAGCGCCGATTCTGTCCGGAACTAGACTAGTTCATCTGACTGCTCTTCAGTTTCCGTCTCATTCACGGCTCAAACTCTCGCTGTCACCATGTTTGTTTTCTCCGCAGCGTGATTGGTAGAACATTCTCAGTTTGGGAGGGGGCAGGGACTAGTGATGCATTCACAGGGTGTTGGATAAACCACTCGCAGTGAATTTGACGGCAAAAGTTTATTTGAACGGAAACTTATACTCCATAGCTGCGATAGTCATTTTAACTATCGTAAATTGGAAATATGGCGATACATTGAATATACTCGATACATCGCCCAGCCCTGCATCAGACCCAACTGTTTCTACTCCACATAGATCTATGCCTTACATAGATCTATGCCTCACATAGATCTATGTAAGGCATAGATCTATGTAAGGCATAGATCTATGTAAGGCATAGATCTCACATAATTCAATAAATGTGAATTATTGGAGCTGAATGAATCCAGTGGGATTCCTCAGGGCGGCGTCCCAAGACTCCTACCAGCTCAGATCTGCACACCCAGATAAAAGAAACATGTTGATCCAGAACCAGCCAGAGGTTGTAACAGGTTCTGGTTCTGGACATCCTGTCCTACCTGAGAGTCCAGGTCGATGAGGCTGACCGCCTTGTCCTCCACCTGCAGCAACATTTCCTGCGTCCACACCTTCCCCTTGGCGTCCAGCAGGCGCAGCCGCCGCACGCCGTCGTCCACCGTGATCATCCCATCTTTCCGGTCCAAAACGAACGTGGTGAGGTGCTGAGAGACGGAGAGGTTCCTGAAACTTCAGCAGACCCAACCGGCGGCCGGAGTCGGACCAGAACCAGCAGAACTCACCTCCACCTGGTACTGCGACGTGTCGGTCAGGCTGTTGATGCTGCTTCTGGAGAAGTTCTTCCTTTGTTCTGAACAAACAACACATTCATTCAGTTTGGGAATTTGACAAGTTCATCCTGTTCTGACGCAAAGTACGGAAGATGGTTAGGGCCAAAAAACAAAACATAAAAATCCTAATAATTCTGGGTGAGTCCATGTCAGAATCCATATAAGCATTCTTAAACGTCTGTCAGATATGTTGCCAGCATAAAAACTGATGAATATAAAAACTATTTCTTCCTGGTTGTAGGATTTGTAAACCTGAATTTTATCCACACCGAAAATCTGCCCCGAATTAATTTTCAGACTAAATTTGTCTCTGGGTGCAGAAACTATCTAAACCAGGGGTGTCAAACTCCAGTCCTCGAGGGCCGGTGTCCTGCAACTTTTAGAAGTGCCTCTGCTGCACCACACCTGAATAGAATAATTAGGTCATTAGCAAGGCTCTGGAGAACTGAGGAGGTAATTAAGCCATTTGATTCAGGTGTTTTGTACCTGTGGCACATCTAAAAACTGCAGGACAGCGGCCCTTCGGAACTGGAGTTTGACACCCCTGATCTAAACAATTATGATTCTGAGAAAAAAAAAGTCTTAATAGTTTTTTATTGTTTGCTGGCACTAATCCTCTTCCGTAGGAAAGTGACACATCAGAGGTTCCAGATTCTTGATCCCAGAGTCAGATTTTAGTTTTTCACTGACTCAGTTTCAGGGAAATCCTGACCGACGGCGACCTTTGCTGATTCTCCGCCGGGTTCTGATCGCAGACGGTTCTGGAGGATCCAGAACCTCTCTGAGGTTGGCGCCATTGCTACAGTAACGCAGGTCGATTAACTCAAGGTCACAAGCGTTCAGCTGCTCTGTGGACGTTCAGGTGACCCGGCGGGAGGAGATAAGACCCGGAGCGGATCATTCAGTACTGATCCATCAATCAGCAATCGGACCGCTTGGTTCTGACGGTCATCAGTCGCTCACAGCAGATCAACTCCTGATGCGTTCAGGGACGCTCCGTAAACCCCAGCTGCTGTCTGCTCTCATCTCAGCTTCACTGCAGAACCAGTCCAAACGTCAACAGGAAGTGGCCGGTTCTGAGGCCGCAGGAGCCAATCACAGCTGGTTAGGCTCCGCCTCCCCAAAGGGACGGACAGAACCACTCAGAACCGCCGACACTCGGAACCGCCGACACTCGGAACCACAACATGCTGGGAAACACAGCGCCTCCCTCTGTGCTGAGACCTGATTGGGACTCTAACTGGTTTTACTGGGTCCATCCTGGAGGCCCAGCTTTCTTATTCATGGTTCTGGTTCTGGGTCTATGTGACTCCAGAACCAGAACCGGCAGCTACAGCACAGAGAGCAGAGCGCTTTGCAGGGTTCTGATCCGGTTAGATGGTTCTGGTGGAGCAAAGCAGCTTGTTCCACCGGAACAACTTCCAGACAGAACCCAAATGTCAGAATCAGAACCACACACCGGGTCAGACCGTATCGGTCCAGGTCGGCCCGGGTCACACTGGGTCGGCCCGGGTCACACTGCTTACTTTTCTGACTTTTCTTTTTCTGTTTGGAAGACGATCGAAGGAAATACGATTCCTCTGGTCCTGTCAGGATGACAGCAGGGGCTGTTGATCCAGGTCCACAGAACCAGAACAGAACCAGAACAGAACCAGACTCACCATACAGAGCTTTGGCACCACTCTTGGCTTTATTCCTGGGAGGTTCTGGAGACGGAGCGCCGAGTCCGCTGGAACAGAGACGGATCGGTCAGAACCGCATGGAGGCCGACCGGGCATCCAACCAACCATCCAACTGGGCATCCAACATCCATCCAACTGGGCATCCAACCAACCATCCATCCAACCATCCAACTGGGCATCCAACCAACCATCCAACCGGGCATCCAACCAACCATCCAACTGGGCATCCAACCAACCATCCAACCGGGCATCCAACCAACCATCCATCCAACCATCCAACTGGGCATCCAACATCCATCCAACTGGGCATCCAACCAACCATCCAACCAACCATCCAACCAACCATCCAACATCCATCCAACCATCCAACCAGGCATCCAACCATCCAACTGGGCATCCAACATCCATCCAACCAACCATCCAACCAACCATCCAACCAACCATCCAACCAGGCATCCATCCAACCATCCAACCAACCATCCAACCAACCATCCAACATCCATCCAACCATCCAACCAGGCATCCAACCATCCAACTGGGCATCCAACATCCATCCAACCGGGCATCCAACCAACCATCCAACATCCATCCAACCAACCATCCAACTGGGCATCCAACATCCATCCAACATCCATCCAACCGGGCATCCAACCAACCATCCAACTGGGCATCCAACCAACCATCCAACATCCATCCAACCGGGCATCCAACCAACCATCCAACTGGGCATCCAACATCCATCCAACTGGGCATCCAACCAACCATCCAACTGGGCATCCAACATCCATCCAACCGGGCATCCAACCAACCATCCAACTGGGCATCCAACCAACCATCCAACCAACCATCCAACTGGGCATCCAACCAACCATCCAACATCCATCCAACCGGGCATCCAACCAACCATCCAACTGGGCATCCAACATCCATCCAACTGGGCATCCAACCAACCATCCAACTGGGCATCCAACATCCATCCAACCGGGCATCCAACCAACCATCCAACTGGGCATCCAACCAACCATCCAACCAACCATCCAACTGGGCATCCAACCAACCATCCAACATCCATCCAACCGGGCATCCAACCAACCATCCAACTGGGCATCCAACCAACCATCCAACCAACCATCCAACTGGGCATCCAACCAACCATCCAACATCCATCCAACTGGGCATCCAACCAACCATCCAACTGGGCATCCAACATCCATCCAACCGGGCATCCAACCAACCATCCAACTGGGCATCCAACCAACCATCCAACCAACCATCCAACTGGGCATCCAACCAACCATCCAACATCCATCCAACCGGGCATCCAACCAACCATCCAACTGGGCATCCAACATCCATCCAACTGGGCATCCAACCAACCATCCAACTGGGCATCCAACATCCATCCAACCGGGCATCCAACCAACCATCCAACTGGGCATCCAACCAACCATCCAACCAACCATCCAACTGGGCATCCAACCAACCATCCAACTGGGCATCCAACCAACCATCCAACATCCATCCAACCGGGCATCCAACCAACCATCCAACCGGGCATCCAACCAACCATCCAACCGGGCATCCAACCAACCATCCAACCGGGCATCCAACCAACCATCCAACCGGGCATCCAACCAACCATCCAACTGGGCATCCAACCAACCATCCATCCAACCAACCATCCAACCAACCATCCAACATCCATCCAACCATCCAACCATCCAACCGGGCATCCAACCAGCCCCACTGAGGATGGATGAACTCCTCCGTCTACAGACTCATTTAATAAATTAGATAATTATAATAATTTAACTGATTGATGTTTTTCCTTCATCAGGTTGATTTTCTGTTACCAATAAAATAATAAAATCAAGAATCAAGTTTTAAAAACAGAAACGTTGTTTGTTAACTGCTTAAAGTTTGTTTCAAACTTACTGAATGATGAATTAATGTATTGATGCGACAGGATCAGCTGACAGATCAATGACTTATCAGTATAAACCGATTATTGATCTGATCGTCTGACCTCACATCAGCTGAATGAGCAGATTTTAACAGCTGCTGATGAAAAACGGGATCAGCTGACAGATGGGGCACACACACACACACACACACACACACACACACACACACACACACACACACACACACAGCGCAGCGTTCTGAAGCTCAGCAGCTTTTCGGGTCAGAGTCTCCGTCTGGAACCAGAACCAATTCTTCCTGCAGAGTTTAAAAACTTTATATTTGTATTATTTTGATCAATAGATTGATACTCTAGACGTGAACAAAGTTCTGATCCGGTGTTCTGTCTGTCCGTCAGATCTCCTGGTCACGCGCACATCGATGCTACGTTTCTGATAAATCCGTCAAACCTGTAGAAGTTTCATTTTGTGCGTTTTATTTCTCAGAAGTTTACGGTAAATAAAACATAAGAAAAATCCAGTTGTTTCCACGCGGCGTCCAGAAAGAGGTTGTCCTGCTTGCTGCTCCGGTCAGCATCCAGCTATTCAGGAGCTTTTTTAGGACATTTTCCCTGCAGTTTTCTAAAGAGCTTTTAAAATATTAAAAAATATCCATAAGTGACGCTAAATGGGACTAATGTCTTGTTTACAGTTTGGTGACGATATTGGAAACAGCAAAAGTTATTTATGTTAATATGTTTGATTAACAAAGCAGCTTAATTAAATAACATTTACTGTAAACGTAGAAATAAAACATTGCTTACTCAGAAACCTGCTGAGTCAGCAGTATGTGGCGGATGTGAGCTCGACCATAAGGTCAGATGGTCAGAACACCTGACCCCCAGGTACCGAATAAAACATGAACACATCCAGACTAACAAATTCCCAACCGATCGGGAATTCTTCTGGTTCTGATCCGTTTTATTCCAGTTTAAAAACGTTTCATCTTTTGGTTTTTGCACAACTTTAAAATTTGAACTGAATAAAAAAAACTGTAGATGATGTAAAAGATCAAAGCTTCCAGTTAATTAAATGACGTGATGATGTCATCATGATGACATCATCACATGACTCACTTGATGTTGGAGCTGAAGACGTTCAGAGCTGGAGGATCGAATCCGTTCATCCTGCGGCACGGCGACACTCAGCTGGAACACACACACACACACACGTCAGGGACACAACCAGAACCAGAACCAGAACCATCCAGGTGTAATGGACACCAGAACCTAAACTCCCAGCAGCTCTTCGCCTTTGGCCTGAAAAATCTTGAATCCTTCTTGTTTTTTTCCTTCCACCAAACTTTCAACTCACTTCCTGCTGGTATCTAATTTAGTGCTGAACTTTTTCTTTGAACTTCAGAGAAATATAATAGAAACAACTGAACCTCTAGTTTAACGCTGATCACTTATTGATCCCTGATTGATCCATCAGCCTGAACGTCGGTTCTCTCTGGATCAATTTCAGTCTGAAGTGTTTACCGTTACTGATCCGCTGAACAACAGCAAACCTCCTGACCACGCTTCAGGTTCCCGAACCCATCGCTGGCCCACGTGACGGTTCCGACCCGTCAGAACCTCTGATGGTCCGGTTCCGACCCGTCAGAACCCCCCATCCAGGCTGAATGAACCCAGAGCTGATTTATGACCCAGTTTGCACCTTCAGCCACGTGTGATTACTTTTCCCAGGACTGGCTTTTATTCCCAGCCCGTTTCCATGGAAACCTGACTGTATCTCCGCCTGCAAGGCGACGATTAGGGAGGAAAAGCCCACAGGCAGACAGAACAGAGAGACAGCAGAACACACATTTAAACGGAACCAGGACCGGTTAGAACAGAACCAGGACCGGTTAGAACAGAACCAGGACCGGTTAGAACGGAACCAGGACCGGTTAGAACAGAACCAGGACCGGTTAGAACAGAACCAGGACCGGTTAGAACGGAACCAGGACCGGTTAGAACGGAACCAGGACCGGTTAGAACGGAACCAGGACCGGTTAGAACGAGAACGGAACCAGGACCGGTTAGAACGGAACCAGGACCGGTTAGAACGGAACCAGGACCGGTTAGAACGGAACCAGGACCGGTTAGAACGGAACCAGGACCGGTTAGAACGGAACCAGGACCGGTTAGAACGGAACCAGGACCGGTTAGAACGGAACCAGGACCGGTTAGAACAGAACCAGGACCGGTTAGAACGGAACCAGGACCGGTTAGAACGGAACCAGGACCGGTTAGAACGGAACCAGGACCGGTTAGAACAGAACCAGGACCGGTTAGAACAGAACCAGGACCGGTTTAAACAGTTTGAAACTGGATCGCTTTTTCTCATAATATTACAACTTTATTTTTGCAATATCAAAAATTGTAATACAATTTCTCATATTATTACAATAATTATTCTCCAATTTGTTCGATTTCCTCGTATTAACAACAGAATAAACAGACATAGGCTACAAATTTGACCTAATTTTATTTAGACTTTTTTCTGTTATCATACAACATTTTTCCTGGTAACATTATTTTATTCTCTAAGCTCACCTCACAGCCAAACTGTAAATCCTACTTTTTTCCTGACCAGTGAATGCACCATGCTAGCATGCAGCTACAGGAGGAACAAACAGGAACTTCCCCAGCCAACAAGAGGAAGACATGCTCTACTTCCTCCAGAACACCTGCCACCCCGACGCCCCGCCCCTCTGATGATGTCATAGCATTTACTGGACATTTATTAATAAAGAGTGGGGGTCAAAGGTCAGAGTGGTTCCTCCTGTTTGTTCTGGGTGGAGAAAGTGAACGCTCCCACATGGTTCCTCCTGACAACAGTTTTTATCTGAAGAGGAACTCAGAGGGACACACACAGACACACACACAGACACACAGACACACACAGACACACACACAGACACACACACAGACACACACACATGCACACACACACAGACACACACACAGACACACACACACACACACACACACACACACACACACACACACACGGAGCCAGTCAGTGGTGTGTGAATCAGCTCCAAGCTGCAGGTCTCCTTCATGTTCTGTTTACCTGGATTTCAGCGGCGGGGGAGGAGATTGCCGTGTGTGTGTGTGTGTGTGTGTGTGTGTGTGTGTGTGTGTGTGGTCAGAGTCCACATGGGTGTAAATCTTTTCAATCCTCTTTAGTTTCCACCACAGAACTGAAACTCTCAGCAGCTTTGTTCTCTTTGTTTCTGGTCCGATTGAAGCGGAGCGGCCCGGTACATGACCAGGTACAAACACCTGAACAGCTATGAATGTCTCCCCTGATTGGAACCAACATGTGATAGATCACGTGTCAAACTGAAAGCCCAGAGCCAAAATATTATTTTATCAATCAAATCAAACAGTTATCAAATTTCATCAACCCGTCTCTCCAGTTTGTCACAGTAATTCTCACAAAATCCTCAGACCCCCACACTTTCTACCGCTAATGAATAATTGTGAGCTTATTGCAGATTTTCAGCAAAAATGGCGTCATTCAGTCTAAGCGATGCCAACTCCCACCTGCAGGGGGCAGTGTTTTTTCCTTCTACTTCTCCGCTGACTTCATGTCAAGTTACTGTCCTGCAAGTCCACCTCACTTAAAAAAATAATAAAAATCCACCTCGCTGCAGCAGACAGATCTTCAGACGGACCGCTGTTAGTCTCGGACCTTATTTGGAAATGGGACCATTTCACTCTGGAAGTGAAGGGGGCGCTATTTCCTATTGTATCCGCGCTCTCCCGGTTTTATTTTTTTTTTAAATCTGTGAGTCTAATGGGTCTAAATACCAGTAAAAACTCACATTTGTGCTGTTACTGTGCCTTATTCAGAGACTTCTTGATGGTCGAGTCTTATATATAGTAAAAAAATATGATGAAACCATTTAATTTATCATGGTGGAAATGTTCCTTCAACTCTGAAGTGATCAAATAAAACATTCACAGAATCACAATATCAACCATTTGTTCAGAGTAAAACTTGGCATGCTATAAGTAAATGTTATCATTTAGTTTGGTTAGGAATAATTATTGCACAGTTAATAAATGACTTCTATGAGGAGATGGAAAGTTAAAACACTCAACATTGTCTTGTACACAACCTCTATTTGGCTAACCCAAAGATCACTGGATCTCCTTAACAGTCTCTGAAAACATTTCTTAAAAATATATCCAGTGTTTTCAGCAAAGTTGAGCTGATCTAATACTTTGGATCACCAAGAAGAACCACTTTACTTTCAGGTTTTGTTTAGGTCATTTAATTAGCTCTGACAATGAACAAATATGGTGTTTTGTGGTGGAATTTATCTTTTACGGTGCCAATAATGCCAAAATTAATAGCAAATAAAGACTTTGTGCTTTTCTCAATTAGTGTAGTTGTTAGTTGTGCTACCACCCCACGCCACCAGAGGCAGTAGTAGACCCACAAAGATGCGACTAAGGAGCAGATTTAGAAGTACACAGAAAGCTACAGACTTAGTTAAAAACTGTGAGCTGCGCTGAAGTAAATAAGAGAGAAATTCAAATACACGCTGAGAGTGAAACTCCTTCCCAAAGATGAAGATACATCACAGATTTCACAAGAAAATAAAACCGGGAGAGCGCGGATACAATAGGAAATAGCGCCCCCTTCACTTCCAGAGTGAAATGGTCCCATTTCCAAATAAGGTCCGAGACTAACAGCGGTCCGTCTGAAGATCTGTCTGCTGCAGCGAGGTCCTTCTCGGTTGATGCGGCAAGTGACAAAAAGCCGCATTTACCGTCATACTTAAACGCAAATTTCGCAACATTTCTTGCAAATATTTCTAAATTCTTCACAAAATCAATGAAGTGCTTTTTGAATGGGATTTCTTAATGTTTTAGTAGTTTAATGGGTTTAATATATTCTGGCTCAAGCAGCTCTTGAAGAAAGTGAGAATGTTTGACTCACTGGTCTGCACCTCCGCTTCCCCTCCGATCCGCCATCTTTGTTTCTTTAGACAGGCATCGTAGCCTAGCCTAGCCTAGCCTAGCATAGCGTAGCTTTTCCTTTTTCTGTTGTTGATTCTAGACTTTTCTTTCTTTCTCTTGTGATTTTCCAGGAGCGCTTCGGTCACCTTCGCTGGTTGAGCGATAAATAAATCAGTAAGTCATCAGAAATCATCAGAACCGAGCTGGGACAGAATGAACCTGGTTCTGGTCCGGTCTCTGGACTTCCCCTCCAGTCATTCATTAAGAGATGACAGATTAGCCGTTAACACAACACACGACCCGGTTCTGCTTATCGGCTAATCATTACACAGCTATTCATTAGCCTGGGCTCAGCAGAGCTACAGAACCAGAACCAGCAGTTCTACAGGTCAGTTTGGACCAGAACCTGAGAGGCTTTATGGTTCTGATCCGAGTCAGAACTATGACACAATCCCAGTTTAACTTGGGAGGATTTTTCCAGATTTTCTTCCAGAATCATTTAACTCAGAGAGATGGTGGTTCTGACCCGGTGCGACAATCAGAACCTGGTGGTTCTGACCCGGTGCGACAATCAGAACCTGGTGGTTCTGACCCAGCTCTTGTGTTGTTCTGCTGATTTATTGTCCTGGTGTGGATTTAATTCTTAGAACCATTTAAGCTCCGATTCGGGCTCTGTTTGGGTCCGGTTCAGGTTCTGGCCGTCCTCCAGTCGTCCCACTCCCATTTCAAAAGCAGAGGATGGGATCACTGGGTTTACTGGGTCGGCCCGATCGGTCTATTGACAGAGCCGATTGATTAGAACCTCCAGAATCCAGGCCGACCGGGCCTCTTTAGCCCAGTAACCTACATGCAGCCTGCCCATGGGCCTGGGACCAGAACCACCTGCAGGCCCAGACCAGAACCTCCAGAATCACTGACTCAGCCTCTTAAAGGAACCAGAACATGTACAGACCCAATTCTTCCTCACAGAACCAGTGAGGTTCTGTCCGCTCTCAGACCAGTTCTGTTTGGATCTTTGATCAGGACGATGCTCACTGTTCAACAGATCAACCAGTACCAGAACCAGAACCAGATCCAGATCAGTCCAAAACAGGCTCAGAACCAATAGGAGTCTTCTGGACAGGTTCTGATCGGTTCTGATCCGCTCAGGGTTCTGTCTGATGAAACAAGTGTTTGAAGGTTTCTCCTCTTCCAGAACCGATTCCGATCGAGCAGTTCTGTTTCATTCAGAACCTATTTGGACCAGTCGGCCTTTCACAATAAAAGCCCCGCTTTAGCTGGCAGCATCAGAAGGGATTTTATTTTGGAAGGACGTGACCTCCGACCTGTGCTGCAGAGAGGTTCCATCACGTGAGACAGACTGCAGGGTCCACACGGACCGCCTGACCCGGTTCCAGCCCAGAACCTGAATGCAACACGGGAAATAAATAATCCATAGTAATCCTGGAAGAGCCAGGTCGGCATTCCCGCTCACAGGGGGCGGGGCTAAAGGGGCGGGGCTTACAGACAGGAAGAGAAAATAATGAGTTTCAATCAGTAGTGTGCTCTGATTGGTTGGTTTGGATCTCAGCAGGCAACATGTTGGGCTTGCGGTTCGGACCATCAGCAGAATATGGATCAGAACCGAGTAGTTCATCTCGTAGTAGTTTAACATTTAGATCTGGACCGGACAGTTCTGACCTGGTTCTGAAATGAGCCATGAAGCTGTTCTATTGGTTCTGCTTTAATCTATTAAACCCCAAAACACTTTGAGTTCTGATCCACCAGGTTCTACTCTGGATCTGGTGCTGTCAGTTCTAACTGGGTCCAGGAGCTGAGTCGACCCGGTGAGTCAGAACCAGAACCAGGCTGCTGTCAGTCTGCTGGCTGCAGGAAGGAGCAGATTAGCGGGGATCAGCTCGTTAAGCCTCTAATTGGTGGCTGGCAGGTGGGGGCGGGGCGTAAAGGTGAGCCGTCCAGATGGCCAGGGAGCCGTCAACCGGGTCAGAACCGACCCAACAGAACAGACTGTATCGGTTACACCCAGACTCCCAACACTAAATTATTCTCTTATCGTCAATAATAACAGTGAAGACTGGGCCGAGGGCGGCCATGTTGGTTCTGGGCGACCCGGCCCGTCCTCACAGCGATCCGGTCCGGGAGCAGCAGGTAAAGGAGAGCTTCCTCTGCAACTCGACTCCTGATCTCTCGGCACTGCTGCAGCACACCTGGCAGGTACGGTTACATCACACCGTCGCCCCGGCAACTGCACAAACAAGGCGTCTCCCGGGAAACGCCTGGTAACAGTTACAGCGGCAGGACGACGAGCCGATTGGTCAGAGAGGTCATGTCACTCAGCGAGCACCGCCCCCAGGACGACCAGAACCAGAACCAGGCAGGTCGGAACTCCAGAACCCGAACAGAACATAGAAACGGCTTCTGGTTCTGATAGGATACTGACTGAACCCATTCCAGTCAGAACATCCAGAACCAAACATCTGGACCAGAACCAGAACTCCTGGTCCTCAGGAACCGCCCACTGTCGCCCCATGCTTCCTCCGACAGAACCTGACTGCAGAACCCCGTCTAATCAGAACCAGTGGAACTGGACCTGTGAGTGATTCTGATACGAACAGGACAGCCTTGACTTCTGATCAATCAGTTCTACATGTAGACAGTCAACAGAACCAGAACCACCAAGAACTCCTGTTCTCAAGGGTGAGTCCAAACGGGACCACTCTGGTTCCTGATTGGATCAGCTGCTCCTGATTAGCAGGTCAGCTGACCTCAAATCTGCTCAGGTCACAGAACCAGAACCAGAAGCTTTCAGTGGTTCCACTTGGTTGGTTCCTGTCCATTCAAGTTCCGTCTTTAAATCTTATGACCCATCCGGTACCAGCTGGAGGTTCTGCTGGTGTTCTGATATTCCTCCGTGTCCGTCCAGAACCCGAACCTCCCGGTCCACCTGTGTTTGTTTTTGGGAGGAGCTGAAGCGGCTCTGGAAGAATTAAAGCGCGATTACCTGCAGCTCTGGACTCATCCACCGGTCCGGATCGGGTCAGAACCGCATGGCTCAGTCCACCGGTTCGGGTCGGTTCCCGTTCCGACAGCGGCGGCTCAGTGGAAACTGTTGGACTCCGGTCCGGTTCGGCTTACAGCAGCTTTCTGCAGAGCAGCGAGGGTCAAACTGTCCCTGAGCGCTGACTGACAGGCAGCGCGGCGCCCTGGCCACGCCCCCCCCGGACCTTCAAAATAAAACCACAGCGTTACCAAATAAAACTGCACCTGTTAAATAAACATTAAAAATATTAATATTTTAAACTTTATGGTTTTCTGCAGTCATAAAGTTTTCGTTTAACAAAAAGGAAAATGTGAAAATAATCTAAGTTTCAGTAACATTATGCCTGCAAATCATTTATTGTCCAGAAGAAAAATGAAACGTTTTTTACGGCTTAAAATAAAAATATAGAAAGTGTTAAGATTTAATCTGATTCTCTGCTCATAATTTGTTGAAACAATTTAATCTAATTCATTTATTTTGCTATAAAATAGTTTTAAAAATCATTTCTTCCAACCAACTTGGTTTAAACCTCTCCAGAACCAGAACCCCAGTTTGGACAGGAGGTTCTGTCCAGGTTTATTTTTCCATAAATAGAACTGAATCTATAAAATCATAATCATGGTGCTCCAATGTGAACGTTTTCTCAAAGCTAAGTTTCGAATATTCCGTCTCAAAGTAAAACCTGGGAATAATTTTCGGGTATAAACTCAAACGTTGCAATAATCTCGGACTAAATCAGATGAAAAATAATCCAAAACCTGCCGCATCTTCACCATCTGAGACGGAAATCATCTCCCACGCAGCTCAGTGATCCTCTACCGCCCTCTGCCGGACAGCTAAAGCCCTGCAACAGAAACAAATGCGCTCCTGATGTCGCAAATCATTATCGATCAGTCCCATCTGATCAGTTATTGATCGGTTTTTATTAGATGAACCAGAGTTCAGGTCATGCAGGAATCATTTTACGGGTGAAACAAAGATCATTATCAAGACTTCTGCTTGGTTTATTAGACCAAAATGATGTCCAATAGACAAACCACGGAACCAAGCTGAAGTTGGCTTCCGATTCGGGAAATGGCTAAAAGACGATTCCTTATTCACTGCCTTCCGCATCTATAATCTATTCTAGTTTTTAAAAAACTACAACATCTAGACACTTCAACCCTGGACTGGATTATTCTCAAAAAGCAGAAAATATAAAACCATGTTTGTGATTTGTGAAACTTCAATAAAGGACCATTTTTCTCCTCTTTTTGGATCTCGGTCACACTCGAACTGCTCTAATTCCAAAACCACAACACCTAGTTCAGTGGTTCTTAACCTGGGTTCGATCGAACCCCAGGGGTTCGGTGAGTCGGTCTCAGGGGTTCGGTGGAGCCTCTGCCGGAGGTAAAGACTCACCTGTGGAAAGTCGTGATGACGCCCCGCTTTGCCATCACAGATTGAAGGAGCTGCACTCTTAGCATGGATTTGAACTTGTGTCTTTAATTACTTCAGCAAAGCTCACAGTTTTTACCAAATTCAGTAAAAACGGAATTTGGTAAAAAGCCTTCGGTGAACTTCTAAATCTGCTCCTGCTCCATAATTACATCTTTTCGGGCTTGCTACTGCCTCTAGTGGCGTGGGGGTGGTAATACAACAAATATAATTACATTACTAAATCAGAATATCGCAAAGTCTTTATTATTCATTATTAATTTTTCATTCTCTTAAGAATGTAGAGATAATTAAATGATCTAAACACTTAAACACCTTAAGGTGGTTCCAGTTTCTCTCGATGGCCAACCTGTTGAAACTGTGGCACATTTAAATACTTTGGGTCTTTCCTGGACAGTCAGACCAACTGAAAACACTGAGTATATTTTGAAGAACTGTAGGAAGATCTTGGGGTGACCCGACTAGACTCTAGTTGGGTCACCCCTGTCTTTTTACTTGGGGGGGTAAAAAAATCATATTTTATTTATCGCTACAGAAGGGTTCAGTGAAACTGGTGGGTTCGGTACCTCAAAAAACGTTTAGAACCAGTGACCTAGACTCTTCAAACCAGGACTGGGTTATTCTGCTCTAATAGCAGAATATTTAAAACCATGTTTGTGATTTGTGAAACTTCACTTAGACCAGCTGACCAGAAGATCTTTCCTCCCAACACCCATCACCATCTACAATAACACTTTGAAGAATTAATGAGTTACACCAACATTTAATTCCCTTTGGGTTTAATTGAGTTTGAAAAAACCTGCATGGAACAAGTGTGAATAGTAATCTGAACTTTATTGAAGTTACACAAATCAGAAAAAGGTTTCACAAATCCCAAACATGGTTTTAAATATTCTGCTATTACAGCAGAATAATCCAGTCCAGGTTTGAAGAGTCTAGATGTTGTAGTTTTTTAACTAGAGTTGATTAAAGATGCGGAAGGCAGTGAATAATTAGGTGGAATCGCCCTTTAGCCATTTCCCAAATCGGAACCAACTTCAGCTTCGTAACCACGGAACCATTAGGACTGTAGCAGAATTCACCATGTTCTGGGACTGCTTCTTCTTCTGGGCCTGAAGATCTGCAGCGTCTGGAGAACCGGATGGACTAATCGGACAGTCGGTCTTAGAAAATGTCCCTCAGGAAGGCCGCAGTCCTGGGTGACAGTTAGCGGCAAGCGGTGCTATGCTAGCTGCTAAATATGCTCGTCATGCAGGGGTTAACTCACCCTACCGCATTCAGGGCTTTTGTACACGTTGCTGAGTCTTTACAAACACCAATATCTCTTCCACATCGATGAAAACAATAATATCATACACACGGGATCGATTTCTGAAAGTTTTCATCCAACTGAACCCGAGCAAATCCGTCTGATCGTAGTTTAAACTTCTCGCACCCAAAGCGGGCTGCGTAGCGCGAGCTAAAACCGGCCAGCCAATCAGATTGCTTTGAGACAACCAGCACTTCCTGTTATGATTAAACATGGCGCCAGGGTTCTTTTTTTTTACATGTGGTTTTTATAAAGGTTTATTTATAAATGAAACTGCTTTTAAACAGCGTATCAGTAAAACTCAAGACAATGTTGATTAGGAATTGTGTCAAAGCAACTGTGTGGAAATATCAGCGCTTTTTTTGGTCTGACGCCATAAAGCGCGGGAACCTGAATCTTGACATAATAAAAACTGAGTTTTCTCACATCTCCACTTTGGTCGGAGTTGTATAAATACATTTTAGTGATATTCAACTCAGTTTTCTACTGGATTTAAGGCCAAATCTAATAAAAATATCTCAGTTTTCCCAGATATGCAGCTGTGTGTGAACTAACCTGGAAAAAGAACCTGGATCGGTTCTAAAGCCTGAGCGGAACCAGAACCACACTCGGACAGGAAGTTTTCTGAAAGTTTTTATTGGTCTAAATGTCCCACCCGGCTTCCCGTACCCACAGAAACACACACATCAGTCGTGGAGACTCACCTGAGGTCATGTGACTTCAGGTGAGCCTGTTTATTTCATCATTCAAACATAGTGCAACATTACCTGTGAGCGGAGGGAGGTCACATGACCTGCTGACCCTCAGACACCTGAGGGTTCACCTGGAGACGGACCCAGTCTGACCAACCAGAACCTCCAAGAACTTCCGAGCCTCTTATAGATTACAACACCTGTTCATACCTGCAGGTCAACAAGATGCTGATGAACAACCAATCAGAACCAACCAATAAACCAGAACCAATCAACCAATCAGAGGCTTTCTAACGTCTCACTGTATCTCCAGAACCAAGCTCAGGTCCACATGTTGGAGCGTCTCAGCCTGAGATCACAGTTCTGCAGAATCATGACCCGGGTCAGAACACAGAACCACCCAGGTGAAGTTCAAACTTTCATTGATCATCTACTCAGACCCAGTTCTGGTTCTGATCCAGAAGCAAATCCAACCCGGCTCTGCACCAGAACCAGCTGCTACCTACTAATCACAGGACTTCTATCAGAATCAGTGGGTTTGGTTCTGCTTGGATCAGTCCAGAACAGAACCTCTGGATCAGAACCGCTCTGTGATTCTGATTTGGTTCTGGTGATTCTCCATGAGCCTGGTGAGTCCAGACTCCGCCGGGTTCGGTCGGGTTCTGCCGGCTCCCAGATGCCTGTCCTAAAGTGGGCGTAGCCCCGTCTGTGATGTCACGGCGCCGCTGCAGCTCAGGACACCTGGATGACCTCCATGCTGCCGGAGAAGCCTGGTCGGGTCGGAACCGGCCTCATGTCCTCTCTGGACCCGTCCAGCTGGCAGCTGCGCCTCTTCAGCTGCTTCTCGAAGCTGCTCTCCTCGTGCCAGCTGCGACGCGAGTCACCGCGGTCGCCGGCCCGTTGCCGGCGCCGGACCGCCTCCAGGCCAGCGCCGCAACCCAGCGGGCCGAATCCAGCACCACTCAGGACCGACCCGGACGAGTAGAACCGCGTAGTTTCAGAAGACATGTACCAGCCGGCCGTCAGCGAGGAGGCGGAGACCGCCACGGACCCCAGCAGGATGTCCGAGTGCCAGCCCTTCAGAGCCGAACCGGAACCAGAACCGGAGCCGGGTCGGGCCAGCTGCTGCTGGCTGCGGGACAGGCCCAGCAGGAAGCTGGTGCTGCTCTCCTCCATGCTGCCGGAGCGCTGCAGGTGCTGCGGGCCGGCCGGGGCGTTGGGGGCGGGGCTAGAGCCCGGCTGGTCTGTGGGGGCGGGACAGCAGCCTGGCGAGGCCTCCCGGTCGGGTCCGCTGGCCCGGTCCGGCTCGGACGCCTCCTCCTGGTCCGGGCTCGGCTCCGGGGTCGACTGCTCCGACACTTCCTCCACCGGAGAGAACTGGCACGCCTTGCTGCTCGGCGCCACCTTGTAGAAGTCATCGCCCGGGCTGCCATGCGGCCCGAAGGCGCGGTGGGCGGGGCTCGTACCAGGCCCGGTGTGCGGCCCAAATGCGCGGTGGGCGGGGCTCGCGCCCGGCTCTCCGAATGCCTTTATGTCCAGGGAGAAGGAGCGCTTGAGGCGGGCGCTGTCCTCAGACCCGTCCGCCAGCTGGGCGCCGCCCAGAGCCTCGACCAGCTGATCGGCCGGGTCGCAGGGCGGGGGCTGGGGCTCCGATGGAGGCTCTGCCCCCTGCTGGCCAGCCAGAAGCCCGGCGCCGGGTGGGTCGGGTTGGCTCTCGGAACCGTCCGGACTCTTGATGTTCTTCTCAAAGTCCAGCAGCTGACCCAGGAAGTTGAAGTTGGGTGAGATGGTTGGCCGCTTCTCTTTCACGAACCTGACAGAGAGAGAGAGGTCAGAGGGCTGCAGCCATGGTAACACTGTGCTGGTGGCGGTTCTGGTTCTGACCGGTACGCCTCGTCCAGAGACATGTCCATCCGTTTCATGATGTAGGCGATGGCGATGGTGGCAGAGCGGGAGATTCCTGCCAGGCAGTGGACCAGAACCCGGCCGTCCGACGCCTTGGCTTTCTCTGAAACACACAGAGTGGGCTGAGCAGAGCCAGAACCAGAACCAGAACCAGAGAGCCCACAGAGGGTGGACACTCACCTATGAAGTCCAAGGACCGGTCCAGCCAGGGCAGAATCTTCTCGCAGAAGGAGTCGTTGACGGGAACCCGGAGGAAGTGGGATTCTGGGACAAAGTCCGGTTTGGGGCAGGTGTTGCTGGCGTTCAGGACGAAGGCGATGTCGTTCTGCTGCATCAGCTCCTGCAACAGAACCGGGTCAGCACCGGGTCAAAACCAAGGCTTCCAGCTGCTGGACAGCTCCTCACCTTGTTCAGGACGTCCCTCTGACAGCCCAGGTACAAGTGCGGCAGGATCCGGGTCGGGCCCAGGTTGGAGACGGCCGGGCCGGGTTGGGACGGGCAGGACGGAACCAGAACCGACTTCCCCTCGCACAGGCCCGGAAACAGCTGGGAGAATTCACAGAACCCGCCTGACACCAGAACCAGAACTAGAGTTATGATTCATGACAGTTTTCAGTTTCTCATCCTTAGAACTTTAACTAGGACATTATCATGTAGCTAAAGGCTCCCAGGCTGCAGCTGCTGACGGTGAGCAGCGCTGCGCCCCGCGCTGATTAACTGCATCTGTAACACCTAAAATACAATCATAATTTTATTGCTCACTATTTATTTTACATGAAGTTGTTTTTCCATGTCTGACCAGCTGGTGGAGCTGTTGGTGTTTCTCACTGTTCTGGTGCTGTTATTACATAAATAACTTCATTTATGTCTGTTTAAAACGCTTTAAATCCATTCAGCTGTTCTGTAGCGGTATCAGATATCGGTATCGGGCTGAAACGATTCCTCAAGTTCCTCGATTATTAAAATTCCTCGAGAAAAATGTTCCTGCCTTGAAGCTTGTTAATTTATGTTTTATTAGTTAGCGCACCGTGTTCCGGCCGGAATATTATTGGCGTTGCGCGGAGCTCTGACTTCCGCATCCGAGTTGTTGACAAAAGCAAAGTGTTAGCAGCATAACGTCCAAATCTTCAAGTTCGGCTAGGGTTGCTACCCGTCCCGTAAAATACGGAATCGTCCCGTATTTCCCTGTTAGATGTTGCGTCCCGTACGGGACCAATACGGGACCAATACGGGACCGATACGGGACCGATACGGGACACGATTTGTTCCGTATTCTATAAATGTCCGATAGAAACGCCTGTCACACACATATCAACAATACGTGTAACAATAATGACCAAAACAAAACACAGGAAATATTAAGGTCAGCTAAATTGTGGTGTCGGGAGCTAAAGGACCCCAGAACGCTACGGACCGACGCCGTTGTCATGGTTGCCTAGAGATGGACACTACGCAGCCACGGTGAGCTGCTGTCAACCCGGATCTTTTTACAACGTCCTCGACCCGATTCTTCACAGTACTTAGAAGTAAAACCTCATAAAGATACAGACATGAGAGGGAAGAAGCAAATCCCAGGCTGGATGATGTTAGTGAGGATGAACACAGGCTCAGAGCTGCTGGATGAATGGATGAATGGATGAATGGATGAATGGATCAGGAGGAACTGCAGACCCGTCAGAACCTAAAACACCTAAAACATCAGCGTCTCTTCATCCCTCCATCATCTCCTGAGGCTGATGTGGTGCAGAACATGAGTAAGTTTCTTATTGTGCTTTCACTGGTTTGATTGTTTAGTTAATGCATAATAATATCAGCCAAAATAATACAAGTCATACAAATAGATTAACACTAAATACATAAATACTTCCTACTTTAAAATGTTTGTTGGGGCTTTCTGCAGGTTTTATTTAGAAATGATGATATATTTTATGAATTGATTGTTCGGTGGTCATTAATGCACCAGACCTGCAGCCAGGGGCGGATCTAGACGGGGGCCAACGGGAACCAAACAAGTTATACTAAATAAATGTCTCATGTTAAAACTCAGTGGTGGATCACTTTTTTTTTACCTTCACAATTTTAATTAAACAACAAATTAAAAACTTTTATCTGCTGAATAGGATCAAACTTTCCATCTGCAGCCTGGATCTCTGGACACACAAGAGGCTCTTTGGCTCATTTAATATATCAAATGATGAAATATTGATCTGTCGCCATGGAAACACACCAACTATCCCGGCCCCTGTGGTGAATCTGGTCTAAGCCTCCAAACCTTATTTATATCAATATTTTGGTAATACTCTGTAAAATACCAGAATGTTCACATAACTTTTATACTTTAGGCTGAGGACACATTCTGAATATTAAACCAGGTGTTATGATCAGTTGATCAGTTCTTGAGTAGTTTACCAAATACGTTACACTTGCTTAATTAATGGGGGCGCGCCGTGGGGGGCGGCCCTTATTTTGATCTCTGAACGGTGGCAACCCCAGGTTCGGCCCGCAAACGGGAGGCGGATCATGGCTGGTAGAGGAGCTTCTGAGCGGAGGAGCCGTAAATATTCCGTGTTGCTCCCCGGTCTGACCTTCGCCTGCCCTCCGACCCCAAACCCCCCAATCCGGCCGACATTCCCCGCATCGTGAAACCCGAAGCTCGGCAGGTTTGGGGCGAGGTCAGAGTTCATCTGTTAAACTGACTGAAGATGAACAGAAACTAAAGCTGGAGCATTTTAATATGTGAGCCTTTATCAGTAAATTAATTTCAGATCTTTGTGTAACTTTTCTTCAGGTTAACTTAGAAAATGAGCCGTTATTGTTACAGGTCAGTTTATAAACTACAGAAAAGTAACTTAGGGAAGATCAAATGAGAAACATTGGACTGATATTGATATCTGATCGTAACGCTGGTGTTATGGAAGATTTACCAATATTTTATTTTATAAATTTATTTATCCGATCACTGGATTAATCGTGAGAATAATCGATGCATTAGTAAAATATTGGTTTGCAACAGCCCAGTCAGAGCGGAGAAACTGTGGTACCGACCCAGTTCTGCTCCAGAGCAGCAGAACCTCCTTTAGGTCCGATTCTGCGTAACAGCTGGAGGCAGTTTGGGGGCGGAGTCAGAGGACGATGACATCATCGTTACATAAGCAGCTCAGAGGAGGAGGAAGACTCCTCATCTTCATCATCCTGCTGGTCTGGGACCGTTGAGCTGAACCGGGCCAGCTGAAGGTCCGGTTCAGCTCACCGGTTCTGTTACTGGTTCTGCTTGGCCCAATCAGCATCCAGCAGACGGGTCATCCACAGGTTATCTAGAGGTCATCTAGAGGTCGTGAGCAGCAGGAGGAACTGACCTGACAGCAGGTGGACTGAGGGGAAGCTCCTCTCCAGCTTCACCAGCAGAACGCTGAGGAACGAGTCGGCGCCGAGTGCGGCCGGGTCCGAAGAGTTCTGGTCGTAGACAACCACTTCCTGGTCGCCCTGCAGCTCCAGCTGGACAGAGATAACAGCTTCCGGGTCACTTCCTGTCAGGGGTTAACTCTGAAAGTACGACTGAACAATTAGCTGGGTCACTTTAAACGCCTCCTCAACAGGCTGCCCCCCCTCCTCACCAGGCTGCCCCCCCTCCTCACCAGGCTGCCCCCCTCCCTCACCTGCCCCCCCTCCCCTCACGAGGCTGCCCCCCTCCTCACCAGGCTGCCCACCCTCCCTCACCTGCCCCCCCTTCCCTCACCAGGCTGCCCACCCTCCCGCACCTGCCCCCCCTTCCCTCACCAGGCTGCCCCCTCCCTCACCTGCCCCCCTTCCCTCACCAGGCTGCCCCCTCCCTCACCTGCCCCGCCTCCCTCACCAGGCTGCCCCCCTCCTCACCAGGCTGCCCCCCCTCCCTCACCTGCCCCCCTTCCCTCACCAGGCTGCCCCCCTCCCTCACCTGGCCCCCCTCCCTCACCTGCCCCCCCTTCCCTCACCAGGCTGCCCCCCTCCCTCACCTGCCCCCCCTCCCTCCCCAGGCTGCCCCCCCTCCCTCACCAGGCTGCCCCCCCTCCTCACCAGCCCCCCCCACTCACCTGGCTGCGGGCGCAGTGCTGCAGCAGCTCGGTGATCTGCACCTTGTCCTGCTGCAGCCTCCTCTTCATCAGCTTGGAGCCGTTGACGTTCAGCGCCTCCAGGATGTGAGACGTGTTGTAATCCACGAAGGGCCGGCTGTCGATCAGAACCACCCGGTCCAAACCGCCCTCCAGCAGAACCACCAGGGCCTCTGGCCCGATGGGCCGCACCGCGCTGGGCCGGGGCATCGCTCCGCTCCGGTCCTCTTCTTTCTCGGTGGCGGTCCGGTCGGGTTCCAGAACACGAGAGGCTCAGAAGAACTTCATGGTTCTGGACGGGTTAGAGGTCCTGATGAGGAGGAGCAGGTGAGGAAGATGAAGGCAGGATGATGTCACATCTGGGGGCGGGGCATCATCATCATCATCTTCTTCTTCATCACGCCAACACTTCCTGAAACAGAAACATCCAGACCATCAGAACCACAGCGTGTCCGACCCGATCCGGCCCGACTCAGCTCTCAGAATAGAATTTAAATACTTTGATCAGTTTGTAATCATCTGGTTCTGGTTCTGCTCTGCATCCAGAACCAGAACCAGATGAGGGGAGCAGCATTCAGCTTCTTTGCTCCACAGATCTGGAACAAACTTCCAGAAAACTGAAAAACAGCCGAGTTCCTTTAATCCAGACTAAAACCAGCTGGTTGGAGTTAATCTGAGTTAATCTGAGTTAATCTGAGTTTGATCAACATATGTGATGTTTCCTGATTTCCTTATTTAATCTTTATTTCACCAGGATAAAAAACACTGCAGTCAAAAACTTACTTTAATGAATCCAAGATGATTTTATGATTTTATGGTGTAAAACACTTTGCAGGTCCTTGTTGCTGCAACATGATCTACTAATAAACATCTGGATCCAGAACCGGGTCACTGAGACGTTTACAGAACGCCACTCAGGTTCAGGAACGGCTTAGATGGGTAATCATTCAAACATCTACAGAGCCAAACTGAAGTTTGGACCCAAATGAGAGCAAAACGCTTTAGAATCAGAACCACAGGCTGACATCTGACCCGGTTCAGGTCCAAACCTCACTGTAAACCAGATTCTGTAATAACAGATACAACCTTTGGCTTCATTGGTTCCTGAAATCAAAGATCTATAATCAGCAGAAAGAATCGGCTCTGAAGTGAATGAACGTTCAAAGAACCAAAACTTTGAGCTTTATTACCAGATGAAGTAAAACCGGAAGTGGCGCTCATATTAAGCCAATTTAGAGAAAGTGAAAGCTGTAAGCTTTTCTGGAACACCACCCGAACCTCAACAGAACCCCGTCTGGGATGAAGTGGACCTGGTGTGTCTGTCGGAACCGGGCGATAATAGAACCACTTTAAGGTGGACCTGCGGTTTATTTATGTATTTTCAGTTTACCTGATGGTGGACCTGCAAAATCTGGATTATATTTGTTATATTTAAAATGAACTTCGTGAGCACTGATAACTTTAGGGTGGATATTGAGTACAGAAATAAAGCTTTAAGGTGGACCTGATGGATTCGGACCGACATTTCCAGAACTTTTGGGTTCTGAACTATCGACCCCGATCATCTCTGACATTTCCCCGGACTGTGTGGCGGTTTAACACCGACTGACCATCGGAACCAGGCCCATGGAACCGCTCAGGAACCAGGACCCGAACTTTAGGCCCCGGTAACGGAACTCCAACCGCCGCCGAAGCTTCGGACCTCAACGAGAAATTTCGGTGAACTCACCGCCTGAAAAGTCTTTGTCACAGTCCGGCTAACAGCTTCGCCGTCCCGCCTGATGCTCCGGGGGAAGCCCGCGGAAATGTAGCGGAAATTAAAGGCCGAGAAAGGGACTAGAAGAGGCGGCAGAAACCGAACAGAAAGCGGTTGAGTGAACCGAAGTCCTACCGCTGCCATAAGAGATGAGGTCACCGCGGTAAAAATAACAGCAAGTCGTCATCCGGAGCAGAGTCCGAAGAACCCGGAGGTCTCTTAAAGGGCCAGCGTCCCAATTACTGACGCTGCGCTTACAGCAGAGCAGCTTCAGCGTCCTGTTGCTTTAAGAACACATTCAGCTGTGGAGCTCTAGAACTGCAAAAAATGTAATAAAGTAAAAATAATACACTAAAATAAAGTGCAAAAATAAATTCATCATGTAATGGTAACAATAAACAGAACACTGCAAAAATATAAAAGTAATAAGTTTACTGAAAACAACAGAAAAATCAAATAGAAATGATTATAAACAATAAGATATTATGATAAATAATCATATACACTGAATCACACATCAAATGAGAAGAAGAATCAGTCAAGTGAAGAAATGCAGTAATAAATGAATATGGTCCAATAAAATTAGATTAATGTTTTGAAGAAAACATAAAATTACATTTAAATTTTAAAAATATTTTAAGATTTGCGATTAAATTAACAGTCCAATAATATAAACACAACTAAAAGTTACAAAAACATACAAATTTAAAACATAGCAATCTAATGCATGAATATAAAAATGAAATTTTACTTAAAATATTCCATCAACTGTATAAGAAATACATCATAGTATATGTTTATATTGCACCATAATAATCTTATTTTATTTAAACCCATCTTGTCTTCACACAGATGTATTTATTTTCCGTTTTTTAATGGTACAGTTGTGTGTAGTAGTGTGGTGTGACTGGATGCTTATAGCTCTGCTAATCCACCTCCTTTGCTTTTGCCACTCCTCTTTAAACCTGTCTGTCTGTCTGGCTATATTAGAAAGATGCTGGAGTAGGGGACACAATCGATCCATTATGATGGATGGAAGAGATGGTTTCAACTTCCTACTTCTCTCTCTGCATCCATGAAACAAACATCTAAATTAAGAACCAATCAGAACTAATGCAGCATTGCTGCTTTCCCTCAGGACACCTGAGCTCTGGAGGAGTGAACCCAGCAGGTGATGGAGGAAACCCTCCGAGTCTAGATGGTGTTCAGGATCAACCGGCCGGCTGAGGTTGATGCTAGTTGCAGAGAGTTGTCCTCTCTGGTTGTGTAACAGGAAGTCAGCTGAGCCCCATGCTGCTCCAGAGGGAGCAGCGACGGGACAAAGGAACGCTGCACATAGGAAACCGTCTCATTCTGGAGCAATTAGCATGCATGGATAACTCCCTGAGAAAATCTGATACAGAGATCGTTGGAAAATAAAAAGATCAGAGGAAGAGATGGTCAACTCATCAGACCCGGTTCTGGTTCAGATAAACCCAAACCACAGAGTACTGCTGTTCCACATTAAGAGGAGTCAGCTGAGGAGGTTCATTAGTCAGAACTTCTCCCTGGTTCTGACAAGATTCTGGGAAAACTAAAAGCAGAATTTAACCTGATTATCACCCGTTCATTTCTAACATGCAGAATTCCTCCAGGCATTTCCAGTTCAGGAAAACTTTGTTCAGATCTTCAAACGGTTTCCATGGGAACAGCAAACAATAATAAAATTAAAGAAATGGAGAATAAAATGAACATAAATATGATTATGTTACAGAACCGTGCAGAATATCTGTTCTTTTCTAACTTTAGTTTGGTGTTGTGCCCTCTGCGTCCGGCAGGGGGCGGTGCGCTACAGGTTGCAGCAAGCGATCAACAGAAGGAGAAGAAGAACAAGAAGCACAAGAAGAAGAAGAAGGAGAAGAAGAAGAAGAGCGACAGGAAGCGAAGATGTAAACAAATCAGAAACTTCCCTGATCTGGATCAAACGGAACCATCTTCCATCTCTAGCTGGATCAGTTGGGTTCGACACTAAAAGCAATTCCTGAACTCGGGTCAGCCGAACCGGCTGCTGTTCTGCTGCTCGGGCTCGGTTCCGTTTCCGATCCCGGGTCTTTGTTTCGCTTTGGATCGAAATGGAAGATAACAAGGTAATGAGTCACTCTGCCGAACCGGGCTCGTCCAAAATCAACTGGATTAGACCACCGAACCCGGTTAGAGTACAAAGGTTCGGTTCTGATTGGTCAAGATTCTGTCTCCAAATCGGTTCTGTTGGATCAGAATCGATCTCCTGTAATGTGAACATAGCTAGTGGTTCCCCCGCTTCGGGTCGGACAGAGGCTGGGCTTTGGTTCTGATGCCGCGCTGCTGGTTCTGGAAGGTTCTGCAGGCCCATTAGTAGGTAATCAGGGGTGTGTGCATGCTCAGTGCGGTTCAGGTGCCCTGCCAGCATATCTAGGTGGGCCCCATATGGGAAATTGTCTGCCCTCCTTTTCCCCATATGGGGCCCACCTAGGTATGCTGGTTGGTTCTGTTTGGTTCTTCTGGAGGTCTGGAGTCTGAGCAGGTTTTGTTTTCTTTGGGTCAGCGGTTCTGAGACAGAGTTCTTTTGGACCGCAAAGAACCTGGAAGGGTGTGTATACTTTTTACTGTTCTGTAACACGAGTCAGGTTTTATTCTGAAAATCAAAATAAGAACCGGAAGTAAAGCAAATTCCAAAGGTCCAACAGGTGAAAGCCATTAAAGTTCTGGTTCTGTATCTTATACTGAATTTAGCTCCAGAACCACAGACCCATTACTGAACCTGTCCTCTGGTTCCGAACTCTACCCTGCAGATGGTGGCTGGGAAAGTGAAGAAGCCCGGAAAACGCGGCCGGAAGCCGGCTAAGATCGACCTGAAGGCCAAGCTGGAGAGGAGCCGGCAGAGTGCCAGGGAGTGCCGGGCCCGGAAGAAGCTGCGCTACCAGTACCTGGAGGAACTGGTTTCCAGTAAGGAGAGGGCCATCTGCGCACTGCGGGAGGAGCTGGAGATGGTGAGCTGCTGCGGGACACTTCCGGTTCTGCTAGGGTCAGAACCGGAAGAGCTTCGCTTGAGAGCCGTTGCTTCCTGTTCAGGTTCTACTCACTGAAACTGGGCTGATCAGAACCAAGACATTAGGTTCTGACTGGTTCTGATTAAATCTGGGTCCGTCCATCCATCCATCACCTAAAACACAGTTTCCCAGTGAATTCAGCCATTTGAATTGGACTCATTTAATGAGAACCAGTTCGTTATCAGAACCATGTTGCTGTGGTTCTGGTGCGGCTCGGTCTCACCTGCCTCTCTCCCTGCAGTACAAGCAGTGGTGCTCGGCCATGGATCAGGGCAAGATCCCGTCGGAGATCAAAGCTCTGCTGACCGGAGACGAGCAGAAGATTCCTCCGAGCAGCACCGGCACCAAGGCGGCCAAGAACAGCAAGAACAGCAGCGCCAGCGCCGCCCACAGTTAGACCGCCGCCCAGAGCCGCCGCCATGTCAGCTAGACTCTGTGACCCCAAACAACCCGGAGACCCCCCGGATAAAACCCGGATACCGGGGTCCGCTCCATCTGCTCTGATCTGTCCCCACGTTGCTGAGGTCGGCCATCTTGTCTTCTCCCGCTTCCTGCCTCCCACCTGTTCAGGCGACACTCGGAGGTTACCTGGCTGTTTCCAGGTCACATGATCCGCTCGGCTTTCAGCTCCTGAGAAAAAGACGTTACAGTTTGATCGTCTCGCTAAACGTTTCTGTTCTGGATCTGACTAATCCAGTCATGGATCCGTTTTTTGCTTCGTTTTCAGGTGATTCTGTCTAAATCAGCAGATCCAGAACCCGTTTCCCGAGGAATCCCAGATTTTCTGTTCTGGTTCTGGTCGATGTAATCCTTCCTGAATGTTGTGCACTTTCTTTATTGTAGCAGAAGCACTTTGTGAGTTCTGAAGAACCTTTGTAGCTTTTACAGAACTTCAGTTTGTCAAAGCAAATAAACCAGAATCATGATTCTGATGAAAATTCTCGGCTTCCTTTATTTCATTTTTACATCATTTACCAGAACCGGGTTCCCTCTGGTCCTGGTTCCGGTTCTGAGTGGCAACAGCTAAAGACAGCCTACAGCGCCACCTACCGGCCACACTACATCCCGTTAACTCTTCGGCTTCGGTCCAGTTGAGGTAATCAGAACCAGCTTCACGGTTCTGCTAGCGTCTCTTGAAGCAACACATGACGTCAGCGCTACGTTAGCTTCTAGCTCACAAATCACACAAGTAGCTGTTGATGTTCATTGGCTGCGCTCATGAAGCAACGTGAAAACATGAGACGTGACGTAGAAAACATGGCTGCCAGGAGCGCGGTCCAATCAGAAAGAAGCCCTTTAAACCAACAAACAATCTGAGAGTCTGTTCGGTCACACAGGAAGACATTCACACAAATAATTTGGTTCATTTAGCAACTCAAAGAAAAAAATGTGGCTGTTTTTCAAAGTCATATCTTCAAGTTATTCATGCATTTATAAATATAAGGGTTCCAACTTAGATATTTAGTTTACAAGCTAAATATTTAGCTTTCAAATGAAGTATTTAGAGAACAAATGTGGGTGTTTAGCTTGCAAGTATATATTTAGGTTGTAACTCAATATTTGGTTAGCAAAATAAACATTTAATCTGGATAATAAACATTTGGATAGTACCTCCCAATCAAATATTTATTTCAAATTAAACATCTAAACATCGGATAGTAATTTTATTAGATAAATATTCAGTTACAACTGCAATATTCAACTAGCAAGTATTTGGATGGCAAGCAAAATATTTAGCTTGCTATCTAAATGTTTAGCTTGCACATTTTGTCCTCTAACAGGTTAAATAAACCAAATTACTGCTGGTAATATTTTACTGTGTAACGTGACAAATGGCGCCCTATAACCGTGGCGTTGGCTCAGTCGCTCAAACGAAAGTGTTGGGCGGGTTGGTGTTGGTGGGCCAGGCTACCTTCTTCTCCTTCGCCTCCCGGTCAAACGCATCGTACACCGAGTCCTTGGTGATGGTCTTAGCTTGGACTGGGATTTCCACCACCCCAACGTAGTTCTTCTTGGCCATCCGGGAGCTGGCAGTGATGGTGTAAGCGTTGCTGCGGTAGCACTTCATGGATGACATACAGAATGTCTCCCGCATGCCGCGCCTGAAGTTGGCATTGTAGACGGAGTACAGGGTGGGTTTGGAGGCCGTGGAGCTGAAGCAGACCCAAGCGATGGTTGTGAAGAACAGCAGCTCCTGCCTGCTGGGCGTGTCGGCCTCCTCAGGGTGCCACAGCTGGGCCACGTAGAAGGGCGTCCAGGTGAGGAAGAAAACTGAGTTCAGCATGAGGAACATCTTGATGGTCCTAACTTTAGTCCGCGGGACGATGTTCATGGTCCGACGCACCGTATGGCCGTCAGCGCCGATCCTCCAGATGTAGCGAACCACCCGCTGGTAGAAGGAAATGATGAGTCCAACTGGGACCAGAAAGCCAACCAGAAGGTGAAATGCAGCGTAGGTGATACTGCCCCAACTGCTTGGGAGGAAAAAGTCACAATGACTGTCTGCAGAGCCATAAAAGAAGAAACAGGGGGCAATAAAGGCTGCATCAAACAACCATGAAGCCAGAATCATCTTCTTGGCCTTTTCTCTGGACACCTTGAAGCTGAGCGGATAGACAATGGTGTAGAAGCGGTCCACAGAGATGGACAGCAGCACATAAACCTGAACGCCAGGGCACAGGTGCTGCAGGTAACGAACAACCTTGCAGGCAGCAGCGCTCAGTGGCCATTGTCCTGCAGCCACCTGCAGAAGGACAAACGGAGCCCAGCCCAAGCTCATGAGCAGGTCTGCACACGCCATGGACACCACAAAGTAGTTGGTAGTGGACTGAGTCCGCCTGCTCCTGTGGATGACCAGGCAAACAAGGGCATTTCCCAGGATGGAGACCAGCCAGAGGAAGCCGAACACCAGGCCCAGGATGGCGACCTCCCCTGAGGACAGGTCGCCAGAGGCGGCGGTGGCGTTGGGCTGCCTGGGGGTCGAGCCCTCGGGGCTGTAGAGCGCAGTGGTGGGCAAGGCAGCCAGCACAGTGAAGTTCTCTTTCTTGGAGAAGTTAAATGACATCTGATTCTTGAAAAACGGGGAGTAGAAGGACGGATTCACACCAACTCTGTTTGTGGACTGAGCATACACCATTTCTATATCGCAGCGTCACAGATGAGCTGTGGAGACAGAAACAGACAGTCACTAGACAGACAGAGCTGAGAGAACAACCTTCTGAATGTATTTCTAAAGCAGGTCCGGTACCATCGGAGGTACCGGACCTGCTCAGGTAGCCAAGAACCTAAACGGTTAGTAAAACTCAGAATTGGCTCTAGATTGGATGACCAGTCAGTAACCAAACAAGTTAACAGACTGGCCAGTGGTTAGATGTTGGTAACGGGTTGCTAGGTAAAAGAGGAAGTTGTTGAGTGAGTTTCGTGTCCCTGGAAAAGCCCACTCCCTTCCAGTCTTTTCTTTCAATTTATTCTGAAGTTCAGAGGGATGGGAGGAGGTTCTCCCAGGGAGTTAGCTACTTGGTTGACTGGTTGGTTGTTGGTGGCCATCTGCTGGCTGGTTGGTCAAAAGATCTTAATGTGATACTAGTTAGAAGTTTGGTTCCTTGGCCAGTTGAGTTGGTGAATAAGACTGGGTGGTAATTTGCGGGGTTAGTAAGGATTCCCCCTGTCGGTCGGTGAACAGACCAAGAGTAGATTGGGGAGGAGTTGGTAGTTAGGCTGACTTCCTGACTGCTGAATGGTTTGGTTGATGTTTTTTTTTATCCTTTTGGATAGACTGATTGGGTTCATTGAAAGGTTGGTGTTTTAACTGGGTGGATACGTCAGAAAGATAAAAAAATGAGGGGCCATGTTGGTTTTACTAGATTGATCTGGAGCAGGATGTGTTCCTCTATCAGTCGGTGGTTGAGTTAATCAGGTCACTGGTTAGTAGTGTTAGTACCAGCCTGAAACACCTCCTCCTCTTAAACCCCCAGCCACAGATTTCATCGCTCCTGATTTCCAGTCCCTCACTGGGACCAGTTAGGACTCTGCAGGGACCCGCGGCTCCTCTGGGGGAACCCATTAGCGCTGGGAGGGACCCATGAGAGAAAACTGTGTTTACAGACGCCGACCTGTTGGCACGGCTGGATTTACTCGTTAGCAACCTGTTAGAGCGAGCCAAACGGGTCGGAACCGGAGATCCAAACGCTGATCCGGACCATCTTCTTGTTAGGAAACACTTTTCTGGATCGATTCCCTCTGAGCTTAAAGCTCCTGAATTAAATAGTGGTTAAGATTTTCGGGCTAGAGAAATCCAGGACCTGCCTGAGATCCAGAGGGAAGATGCACAAACACACCGTCCTTTAAAATACACAAACCAATCAAATGGGAATCGATTCAGAGCCGAATGACAGAGTTCTGATCACAGCAGCAAAACAACAAAATCAATAAACCTGATTGATTTTTTCCCAAATGAAAGGAAAACATTGAGACTCATAAAAATATGTTTTAAACTCTTTAAAAATAAGAAAATGAAATCATAAATTGAGATCAGGACAGAAATTAGATTGTTTGGTCCAGTTAATATTCTGATCCGGTTCTGACTGAGACCCAGACGCTCCAGAATCTGGATCCATCATGAACGGAACCAGCAGACCTTCCTCCTTAAACTCAGCCTCCATCTTCATCACCGCCTTCACGTCCAACCTGGACCTCATGGAAAAATACTGGCGCCATATATACTGTTTCTAAACCCAAACCATTAAAACCGAACCGAACCGAATCTTACATGTTCGGCATCACTGGAGCTTCCTGTCGTCGTTCTTCCTCCTGGATCTCCGGATCTTCATCCTCTTCACACGTAAACAAACCGTGTCGCAGCGTCAGCGAGGCGGCCGAACATCTGCTGCTGCTAGACAGAACCGAACCAGCGGTCCGGCGGGTTCCGAATCCGCTACAGAATCCGGACCAGCGGGAAGAAGCGGAGCTTCATCCCTGGGTTTTCAGCAGCAGAAGGAAGAAGAGGCGGCAGACATCATGGCTGTCCGTCTTCAGGATGAAGAGGTTGATGAAGAGGAGGCGCAGCAGGGCGGGCCGAGCGCTTTCTGGGGCCCAGGGCGGGAAAACAAGGGGCCCCCGAGGAAAAAACAAGAATAAAGGATAAGAAAAATGTTCAGTTCATTTATTAATCAAATTTCATAAAAGTCAATAAACAAAAGTAACAATAGAAGGCACACCTTTAAGGAACCAGCTCAAAACATGTGAAGAACGTCTCCACTAGGACCCAGAAATGGTTCTGCTTTTCTTTCTCTAGGAAACATGATTTCTTGTCATGTAATTGTTAATGATGTACTATTTTAATTTTGTTAATTTTTATAGAACAACTGCTAAATTGACTATAATTGAAAACTAGCTTAGCTAACTCAGGTTAACTTAAATTATGTTTAGGGTTTAAAAATACATTTGAAATGTGAAATGGTTCCCAGTTAGAACTGAATGAGTTCGTGTTCATAGTTCTTAAACACATAAAACAACATCCAAGGTTATGTCAGAAAGTCTGAAGATTCAGTCAGCAATAATCTGAAGATAAAGATAAATAATCTGTTATTTCCACAATATTTAACAATCCGGACCTCAAGACAGACCGGTCCAGATGGAGGTTCTGGTTCTGAGCCTAACCCTAGAACCAGAACCAGAACCAGAACCCAAGCAGAAGAAACTGATGCTTCTTACCTGAGTGAATGAAGTCAGGATTCGACTCTGGGCCAGGTGAGCTAAACGGACCAATCACAGGGAAGAACCCGGAACTCCCCGTCCACCATGCGGGATCCAGGCCAGCAGGGGGAGCTGTTCCGAACCTTAGAACCTGGCCGGTTCATGGAGATGAAACCGAGATCCGGTTAGGAGAACCAGAACAGAGGCGATAGAGGCATAGTCATAATATAAGAGTAGACCCCGCATTGGCTGCTCCGGCGCAGGAAATACGGCGGCCATCTTGGAGAGGTCGTCCCTCCTACTTTGCTCAACCAAAACAGCAGAAGATGCCTCAGCACTGAGGATATTGTTGTTCTGATCGATGGACTATTGATGTGAGGCTCCACAGACAACATGTCACAAGTAAGATGGACATATTACTGTGTATATATTGTGATTATAATATTACTTTACTGTATTTATGTCCACCGGCGAGATACCAGCTAATATTAGCTACAGTGTTTGGTGTAATACGGGTTCAGCCGCTATGAAGGATAACTGAGATTCTGTAAATCTAAAATAATTATTATTCTCTAACATTGACTTAGATTATCTGACACAAGAGCCTATATTAGAAATGAAACAATGTAACACATTATAAAACTTATATTATGTGTTATAACATTCACCAGCAAAGTTTACACAGGTGGTAAAGACTATTATTTATATGTAATTCTTTCACTAGTAAGATACATCCCAAATCTTCCGTTTTTGTTTTGAAGGTTTCCTAAAGACACGATGTGAGGAAGAAGAGGGAGAATCTATAAAGAGAGACGATTCACTGCAGGATGAATCACATCAGAGTTTAGACTCAATCTCAGCTGCTGAATCTCTGAACATAGAACTCATCAGCTGGAAAACATAAATCTATATGTACATACATACATATAAACATGTATCCAATACATATTATTCAGTATTAATCATTATTAATTTGTGTTTGTATAGTTATATAAATATGTATTGATCTTACTAAATAATTTATAGAATAAATGATGAACAGCTGTGTGCTTTGTAATCTGCTCATCATACATCAATATCAGAATATTCCATTCCTATTCTATTGTTATAGCCACTAAGTATATTTAAATATGCTGAACTATGTATTAAAAACATACTTAAATAATACAATTGTTTATAAATGTAGCTTTGATAGATGATTGAATATGGTTTCCAGTAACAAAAAAGCGTGTTATGATCGATTAAATGCGCTGATACATCATTGTGCTGCTAAACACGTAACACTGAGTGGAGTGGTGGACCGCTCCAAGATGGCCGCCCTAAATCTCGTCAGCGACAATAGGCGAGAGCGGCCATGAGGGTCTATCCTTATGTTATGTCTATGGTTAGAGGGGCCCAGCAGGAGAGGAAGAGCTTCATCAGGATCAAAGATGTTCTCATGAAGACAGATCCATCACTCCTGGTGATGAAGAGGTGTGGCCTCATCTTTATCTTTTCTGGGCTTTGATTGGTTGACCTCATCTAGAAACAGGAACCTGACCTGTTCTGCAGCAGCAGTTACCATGGTAACAGACAGGAAGTGACATGGACCTCCGGCTGGATCTCGGTGAAAGTCTCCAGACTGAAGCAGAACTACATGAACAGGTTCAGATCCGGTTCGGCACACCTCTATCTGCCTCTATAAAAGGAGACGGCCGCTTGCTCTGATTGGCTGTGGGCTTAGCTTGTTACCATGACGACCGCAGCACAGGCCGGTTGCCATGGGAAACCAGCAGCGGAGTGGAGAAGAGCAGAACAAAGGCTCCCTGAACGAACAGATCAGAACCAGGATGAGAAAAAGGAACTAAAACCTCCAGAACGTTCTGACAGCAGAGGAAAAATCTAATCTGGTTCATCTTCCGGAAACATGTTTCAGAGCACGGGGGACCTTTAGACCTTTAAACTTTAATATCTCAAAAGTAAAGCAGTATAAAGAAAACCGAGTTAATTGACACCAATTCTACCTGATTTGAAGTGTGGGGGGAGGAGGAGGTCATGACCTTTCATGACCTCTAGAAGCATTTCTTAGCATCTTGAAAATGATGTGAACAGCACAAATGTTTTGACACCTATTTTATCTGATTTGAAGAAGGTGGGGGGCCAACTTCACTCAGGTCTTATCTCTGCTTTCACTTTATATCTGTATTAAACGGAACCAGGAAAGTAACGAGGATTACCGATAAAAAAGAACCGGTTTAGAACCAAACGTTCATTAAAGCAAAGAAAGCCGATTGGACATTGAACTGGGTTTATTCTAATGTTTTTCTGAACAATTAAAGCTACACACTTTCACCAAAATGATATAAATTATTTCCCAAACATCCAGGGGAACTTTATCTGATCCAGGGTTCTTGGCGATTTGTTCAGCTGAATTATTTGTGTCAATAAGTGGTTTTGTCTTTAACAGAACCGTCATGTAAACTGGGTTTACTGTTAAGAACCTGAGTCTGGGAAACAGTCGGGGTTAGATTCGGAAAAATGAAATAAAAGCGAGCAGATCTGATCCAGGACCTGATCTGTAAAAGCTTAGCGTGTTGCTGGAGAGCTAATCAGGACTGCGCAGCTCGTTAGTCAAAAACTAACAGCAACAATTTGGGTTTTTTAACTTGTCAGAGCAAAAAAAATAAAATAAAATACAGTTTGAGTTATACTTTTGCTACTTTATTTATATATTCATGAGTCTCAGTTACAAAGCTAAATATTTAATCGGACAAATTTTGCCACTAGCTAAATATTTAGCCAATATGCTAATTCTCCGGCAGAAAAACGGAAGTGGACTGCCAAAATAAACTACAATCTATAAACTGCACTCTTCTAATCGAGTTATGTTACCTCTTTATGGTCGATTCTTCTGAACATGTCGAACAAAGGTTGAGTCGTTTTAAAGTCAACACGGCTACAACAGCGACGCATCAGCATTTCTATCTCACCAGCAGTTTATACTTCAGTACTTTTATTTTGATAGTCCACTTCCGCTTATCAGCAAGAAAATTAGCATATTAGCTAAATATTTAGTTCTGAACTAGCGAAGTTTGTAAACTAGCTATTGAGCTAGCGCTGTGCTAAATAAACAAGATATTTACCCAGCAGTCAACTAACGATGTTAAATACTCAGAGCTTAATACTATAAGTAGTAGTTATCTAAATATTTAGCTCCAATTTCTATATTTAGCTTGAAACAGTGACATTTGTAAATGAAAGTGATGAAAATGTTTATTTTTGTCTTGTCAGGCTAAATACCCAAATTGTTGCTGTTTAATTTCATGTTTTTGCCTTCATGAATATTCAGAACATATGCTGATCATCAGAAAGGAGGAGGATATGCAAACATATCGACTCATCAGCTGGAGCTTCATTAGACCCGACCCAGACTGCTGCTGTGTCTGCATTTAGCACGTTTGGGTCTGCTGCTACTGTGACAATGAAACATTGTCAACATATTTAGAACTTTAAAAATAGAAATAATAAAAACTAGATGAGTAATATCCTCCAGTAAACTCTGAGCTGCAGGATCAGCTAATAATCCCATCAGGTTATGGCAGCATAATGCTGTGTTACTGCTGTGATGTGTCTGACAGTATTTAAAGGAAAACACCACGACTCAAACGTTGTTCCGTCTCATTTTTGAACAAGCATTCAGCTGAAGATCCGGCCTTGGTGTGCAACGGGAGGTTCTGCTGGAAGTTCTGGCCCGGCTCTGTTTTGGAGAATGGAGTCATGAACGTGATGGTGGGTTCTGCGTCCAACAGAGCGGTTCTGATGTATGGTTCCCCAGCAGGTCGGGTCGGGGGGCCCGTCAGAGTCCAACAGTATTTACAGAGCGTATGTACACGGCGCCGCGGACCGGGTCAGCCTCTCAGCCCTCCGTCCAGGGTCAGAGTCCCAAACCTGCAGGAGAACCAGAACTCAGGTTAACCCGGCCCACACACGGATCAGAACCGAGTCAGAACCTGAGCACAGGGTGGCATTCAGAGATCCAGTCCTGATCCGGTTGTGACCCAAACAGAACCAGTAATGCTGGGGAAGCGGACCTCTCCAGGAAGTGGTTGTTCTCCGCCAGCTCCTTGACGACTCCCTCCATCTCCTCCTTCAGCTTCTTCATCCTGAGGAAGAGGAACAGCAGCAGGTTACCAGACCGACCAGACCGGTTCTGGAGCGGGTCGGCGGTCCGACGGGCTTACCCCAGCGTCATCTCCACCAGTGTGTTGGGGCTGAGGTACGACTGGGCCTTCATCACGTTCGGAACCAGAACCTTCTGGGGAAGCTGTTCCTGCAGCTGCAACCAACACAGGCTCAGCTGGTTACCATGGCAACCAGAGGGAGAGGAGGCGTCTCAGCCTCAGGTTACCATGGTAACCAGAGGACGAGGACGCGGGACGGTTCCGGGTCAGGGTTCACCTTGGCGGCCCGGTCCAGCAGCACGGTCACCTCCTTCTCCACGCCGATCAGCTGACCGGACAAACCGAGCAGCTGCTTCCGAACATGGTGGACCTTCCTGCAGGCAGAGGGAGAACCGGGTCACTGGACTGGACCCAGGGAACTGAGCCGGAACCAGGACCAGGGGACTGGACCGCACCTCATCCACTCCTCGCTCTTGGATATGAAGAGTCGGTACTTCATGGCACACTCGTCGGTGAACAGAGAGCGAGCTTTGCCAGCATGGATCACCAACTTCTGCCTGTTGGAGGAACCGGGCCAGAACCAGAACCAGTCAGAACCAGACCCACTCAGCAGATTAAATACAGGTCAAATTAATATTTAATGCTCTGTCAGATTTCTATGGTTGTTCTGTAGAACCGGGCCGATTCGGGCCGGGCCAGAACAGAACCAGAGATGTTTCCTGGTTCCTTCATGTTTCATTACTTACTTATCAAACTTGTGGATCTGCTCCTCATTGTATGGAAGACCTGAAATCACAGAGAAGGTCAGGGGTCAGCCGGTGACCCCGGGGGTCAGCAGGTGACCCCGGGGGTCAGCCGGTGACCTCCAGGTTGTCCTGCTGTGGAGGAAGCGGGTCTTACGTCGTTCTGCTTTGTCCTTCTTGAATTGCTGGTAGATGGCAGTGATGGCGTCCAGCAGGACCTTGATTTTCTCCACACTGCAGACAGAAACATAACGGCATCATTAAAACCCCCAGGCCCCGCCCACCTGCCCTGCCCCGCCCCACCTGGCCCTTCCTCTCCCTGCCCCGCCTCCTGCAGCCTTACTTCCTGTCCTCGGGGTGCGTCCCGACCTGCAGGGTCCAGCTGTCGGTCAGAACCCCTCCAGGCAGGATCTTGCTCTTGACGTCCTGCGTCGTTCTCTCGATGGGATCCAGAGAACTCGAGATCTGCAGAGACATTCCCAATCAGAACCAGAACTCCGACAGCCTACACAGAACCACCTGAATGGACCCGCAGCCCGACCAATCAGAACCCAGAGATTTCCCTGGGTTCTGATTGGTCCCAGTCTGTCACAGTGGTGACAAAATAATATCTGAGTTCAGTCCAGAACATTCAGAGCAAAACTAATTGACACATTTTAATCAGATTGAAGATCCAATGCATGAAACCACTAAACGCTTCTCTTGCCACACCAGGTTTGTTAGTTAATCTGCATATTTAGTCGAGTTAATAAGTTAAATGTTTAGTTTGGAAGGGCTCACCCTGAGGGCCTTCTTGTGCATGTCAGCGATGTCTTCGTACTCCGAGGTCAGCATGTTGGCCTGCATCAGAACCTCCAACCTGCAGCAGAACATGCCTCCAGTTAGTCACAGAGCTGGACCTGCCGGTTCTGGTTCCAGTGGGTCAGACTCACAGGTGCTCTGCCTTCTCCAGCTGCTGCGTGCAGATGCTGCACAGGCGGAAAACCTCAGACTTCTTGTGCAGAATTTCATTGTAGTCTTCCTTCATCAGCTCTCTGTGAGGATCAACACGTTACAGCACACGCATGTTTGACAACACGCTGCAGCGTGGGCCTTCCAGGCCACCGTACATGACAACACGCTGCAGCGTGGGCCTTCCAGGCCACCGTACATGACAACACGCTGCAGTGTGGGCCTTCCAGGCCACCGTACATGACAACACGCTGCAGCGTGGGCCTTCCAGGCCACCGTACATGACAACACGCTGCAGTGTGGGCCTTCCAGGCCCCCGTAGGAGTCACACTCACATCAATCCTCTGACTCCTTTCCTCACCAGCTCCTGATACACCAGCAGAGACTCTGAGGTTTTCCACAGATGGCCCACATCTCCAGCAAAAGTCTGCAGCACAACAGCAGGAGTCAGAGGGGTCAAAGGTGAGTCAATGTGAGTGAACTATTTCCTTTTGGGTCAGAGCATTTTCATTTAGTTCCACATCAACATCTTGAACGGCTTAGCCAGCCGTACCTTAGCGTAGCTAGCCGTACCTTAGCTTAGCCAGCCGTACCTTAGCGTAACTAGCCGTACCTTAGCTTAGCCAGCCGTACCTTAGCGTAGCTAGCCGTACCTTAGCGTAACTAGCCGTACCTTAGCTTAGCCAGCCGTACCTTAGCGTAGCTAGCCGTACCTTAGCTTAGCCAGCCGTACCTTAGCGTAGCTAGCCGTACCTTAGCTTAGCCAGCCGTACCTTAGCGTAGCTAGCCGTACCTTAGCTTAGCCAGCCGTACCTTAGCGTAGCTAGCCGTACCTTAGCGTAGCCAGCCGTACCTTAGTGTAGCTAGCCGTACCTTAGTTTAGCCAGCCGTACCTTAGCGTAGCTAGCCATACCTTAGCTTAGCCAGCCGTACCTTAGCGTAGCTAGCCGTACCTTAGCGTAGCTAGCCGTACCTTAGCGTAGCTAGCCGTACCTTAGCGTAGCTAGCCGTACCTTAGCTTAGCCAGCCGTACCTTAACGTAGCTAGCCGTACCTTAGCTTAGCCAGCCGTACCTTAGCGTAGATAGCCGTACTTTAGCTTAGCCAGCCGTACCTTAGCGTAGCTAGCCGTACCTTAGCTTAGCCAGCCGTACCTTAGCGTAGCTAGCCGTACCTTAGCTTAGCCAGCCGTACCTTAGCGCAGCTAGCCGTACCTTAGCGTAGCTGGCGTCCAGGTCTAGGTCGTAGCGCGGCTGGACCTTTGGCGGACTCGCTGTGGAGACAAAACTGCTGATGAATTGTGAAGGTCAGCGTGAAGGTCAGACGGAGGTCAGGAAAAGGTCTTACGGTCTTCGAAGATGAGGCCAACAGTGGCGACGACCTCGCGGCTCACCACCATGATCGGGTTGTCCCTGGAGGTCTTGGGGAACGTCTTGGCCTGGCGGTTGGAGTCCAGGACGAGGCGCCGGCCCTCATACAGAAGCTCCTGGTTGTGCAGTGGGATGCTGGTCCTGCGGCACAGCAGGTCCTGGAACAGTGCCGCCCTGTGGAGGTGGGAGGAACGGTCAGGGCCGCAGAGCGGATCCCGGATCCCAGACCGGGACCGGAGCTGGACTCACGTGTTGTACTCGTGGATGTAGACGTGGTGCAGCGTGGCCTGCTGCAGGCTGAAGACGTAGACCACGGCGCGGTGCAGGATATCGTTGGTCTCAGCGAAGAACTGGTCGAAACCCCAACACTTCTCCTGATCCGCCTCCAGGATGTTGGCCAGAACCGGGGTCAGCAGGCTCTGGAGGCCCCTGAGGGTAAGACCAGGGTCAGCCTGACCTGCAGGGGGCAGCACCGACCTGCAGCTACCAGCTACTACCTGCAGGGGGCAGCACCGACCTGCAGCTACCAGCTACTACCTGCAGGGGGCAGCACCAACTAGCAGCTACCTGTGATCCTACTCTTTACAACCCATCTGTGGATCAGCTGATCCTTGTTCTACGTACACAGAACTTTAACTAGACCACTGGCTGTGTTTGGTAATCTGATCCGGATCAATAATCTCAGTGACCCATACTTGGACAGGCTGCAGGACACCGGCATCTCGGTGCTCCACTCGATCTTCCCGTTCTCGCTCTTCTGGTGGCCAGAAATGGTTCCTGATGGTTTCTCTGTGATGATCTTATACCTGAGAAGGAGAGAGTGGGATCAGCTGACCTGTGGCCTGCTGGGACTGGTTGCTGTGGAAACCTGCTCTTACATCACTTCCTTGTTCCTGCGTGGTCCTTCGAACGGTCGGAACGGGAGGCTGCCGGTGGCGGCGTGGTAGAACGTCACGCCGATGCTCCACAGGTCCACCGTGGCGCCGTACTTCTTCTGGTGGTCCTTCCGCAGGACGGCACGCTCGTACATGTCCGGGTGCTGCAGACACACAACCAGGTTAGCTACTTACTGCGACACCTGGGACAGTTCTCCCCCCAGGTGTGTGTCTCACCAGGTACTCTTCGGTGCCGTACAGAGACTGGAACTGCTCGTCGTCTTCCAGCTCGCGGGCGGCACCGAAGTCCGTCAGCTTGTAAACGGAGCACCCGTCCTCTCCGATCACCCTCATGATGTTTCCCGGCTTGATGTCGCGGTGAACGATGCCGTACTCCCTCAGGTGGTTCATGCCTGCCACTGGAGGACACAGCAGACCGGGTCAGGTGAGGCGGTACCCGGTGGTTCCGGTCCGGATCCTGGCCTTACCGACGTCGTGGAGGACGATGAGGAACTCGTCCTCAGGGAGGCCGTAGGCGTTGGTGGACTCCTCCAGGACGGTGTAGAGGCTGCCGCAGGGGCAGTACTCCATCACCAGGACCTTGTGCCGGGTGTTGGTCTGCCAGCAGAACCGGGTCAGAAACATTTCTACATCTGGACCTCAGCCCTCATCAGAAACGGACCCACCTCTTCCTCCACGGCAAACAGCTTCACGATGTTCTTGTGGTTCAGCTTTTTCAGAACCTCAAACTCTCTCATCTGGACGTCGAGCGGCCGCAGGAAGCTCAGGTTGTTGAACACCTTGACGGCGTACAGGTCGCCCGTTTTCTGCACAGAGACACCGCTGTAACCGCCTGACTGGGTTCTGCTGCATCAGAACCGGTTCTGACCCACGGCCGGCCATACCTTGTGTCGTCCTCGGTAGACGTTGGCCGTGGCGCCCTGACCCAGGAGGTCGGAGATCAGCCACAGGTAGTTGGCGGTGCTCTGCATTCTGACGGCCGGCGGATCCTGGAGAGACGGGCAGCGGATCAGAACAGGGCCGGTTCCAACCCACACAGTCACACGCACAGATCCAGAAGAGCTGGACACATAAAACAAGACCGGACCGGGTCTATGCCGCTGTATTGGTGCAGACATGGACTGAATGGGTCAGAACCGGTCAGAACCAGTCACTATTCCAGAGCCTGGTTCCGACCAGAACCAGTCCAGAATATTATCCAGTAACCACCGCTCCATGAGGCGGTTCTGGTGGTGAGCCTGGTTCCGGTCGACCCAAGGCATAAGCAAACTGAGCAACGCTGCGGTGGAAGAAAAGTTATCCGTGTGCTGAGGAGCGATCAGAACCGGCAGAGAACAGACTCAAGGTGAGGCAGGCAGTTCTCCTGCCTCATGGCAGGGGGCGCTCAAGATGCAGACATTGTGACTCCACAACTGCAGAGTAAGAGACAGTAACAGTGATCCAGCCATACAGAAGCTGCGCTGATACAGAGAGCGAGAAAGACGTGGTTTGAAATGTTAACCTAAAAATTAAGCCAATTACTAACAAGAATATAAACCTAATGGAAATTTTTATTTATTCAAAAATTAAGAGGAAAGTTATTTAACTTATTTATAAAAACCTAATAGATCTTAAAACTGGACCCTTTGTGTTGAAGCAAGGTGGGAGGAGAGGAGGAGGAACATGAGACACCAAGTAATAAATCACTACAGCTGCAGAAACCTGGTCAGATTCACACCTGCTCAGAAATGTCACTAAGATGGAAATCCTCCTGCCTGTTGGAGAAAATGCAGAAATCAGAGTGAAACCATCATCGTGTCTTCTGGGCCTGAATTAGAAAAGATTACTGGAACAGATTTACATAAGACATTTAACACAGGACATTCCTTTAGAGACCAAACGTAACTGGCATAACTAAGAAACAAATATCTGATGACTATTTTATTAATAGCAAGTAGAAAATGATCACAGGACAAACTAACTTTAGGCGCCTGGATGGAAATAACATTTAACTCAGACAGCGGCAGAGTGGGTGAAACTAAAAGACCAGATTTTATCTTCAGAAACCTCATAACTACTAAACAACGTAGTTTGTTTCCTACATTTCTAACCATTTCCGTTTTTCTTCTTTACGTTGTTTTACGGTGAAAATCTTCCTCAGGGAAGTGGAGTTGGATCATGAGGTCAACTTGTCCTCCTCTGTGATGTTGAGGCCAAATGTTATGTAAAATGTGCTTCTTTGGAAATAAATAAAGTTAAAAAACCTGATTCAAAAAGGACAAAAGATAAATAAAATAAATAACTGCTTCTCTCCAGGTCCCTTTATGGAGCCAGCGGTCTAGTCAAATCACTGATGTCAGACCTCAGCACCGGTCAGACAGATCAACCTCTGAGATCAGGATGCATTCAGGGTGTTTCATGGCGTCAAACAGGAAATGACCTCCGTCTACTTCCTGTCTAGCCTTCCTGGTTTTCCTCCAGGACACTGGGCTCCTTCCTTTAAGCTGAACCAGAAACCTCCAGAAGCCCAAACTGATCAATCAAATTCAGAAATACTTTATTGATCCCAAAGGAAATGAAATGTTTGATCAGTTTCCCTCAGATTTAAATAAAGTTTAGATTTTATGATCCTAAACTCTGATTTAGACTTTTGCCTTATTATCCATCAGTGAAGACATTTTAGTTTATTAAGACACCGGAACATGATACGCCAATTGTTCTGTTGTATGAAAACCAGAACCGACCTGTGGACCTGCAAAAGAACCAGAACCACGAGCAGGTGGGTTCAGAACGCGCGAGGATGTTCCATCCCAGGCTGAACCGAACCGGACCGGACCGGACCGGACCGGGCTCCTCTGGGTCACAATAAGAACAACGCTCAGCTTCAAGCCTCACAACTGAAGCGAGCTCAATCAGCTCAACGTGAACCTGGAGCAGGTTACGTGATCTCCGCCTGTCGCCATGGTGACAAGGCAGGTTCAAAAGGTACCGGACAGCCCGACATGACGTCACGCCGCCTGGAAAGTCCCGCCCTGGGAGTTTAACGCAACGGGTCGTGACGTCATGAGGGCTACTCGTATTGTGATCAATCACGGATAGATTAAAGAATCGATTTGAGTTTAATTCTGGCTGACTGAGCAGGGAGCGCGCATGCGCCGGCCGCGAGCCCGTCTATGGATGCGGGAACGCGCACTTCGGGCCCTCGCGTAGAACCGAGTCAAGCAGAGCTCAGAAAACGGGTCAGAGCACTGGAACTGTTAGCTAACATCTTCCCACACCGAACCGTATTCGGGTCAGAACCAGAACCGCGGGTTTACCTGAAGATAAAGCGATATTTATTTTTGTTTACTTCCTTACCTCCTCTCTGCTGCTCTCGGCTCCTCTTCCGCTGCTCCTTTGTCAGCTGACCGTGACTGACCAATCAGCGAGCAGGCAAAGGCGGTGTGGGACCTACCGGCTACCGTAATATAGGAAGGAGGGTGCCATCTGTAATCTGAGCCCTTCACATTACCTCGTGGATGAATTCATACAAAATAAAGTTTAAAGAAAAAAAAACGGGTCACAATTTATGAACTTATACCTGGACGATGTGAGTTCAGAATTAAAACAGCGAGGACATAAACTGCAGAAGCGCAAAGGGACTAGTTACTACGGTAAAGACAAAAACCAGAAACTAAAAGTGAAACTGATAACCAGCCTAATAAAAATAAAAACAGGGAGGGTCAACTAAGTAAAATATCTAAAGGTTAAACTGGAGGAGCTGCAGTTTCAAATAAAAACATTTATTTACATAAACATTTGTAAAGTAGAAGAACTAAAACCATTTGCAGAAAGAAACGGAGAGCGATTACACAAGAAGGAGAAAAACTAAACTAAAACTGATTTAGAAAAGGGTTAAATTAGCTGCCCTGAGTGCTCACAGGCGACCCCTGCTGGCTAAAATAACTTGAATTGACAGAAACTTGGCTTCAGAAGATGACAGATTTATATCCCACACTATGGGTTTCTGAGTCTCCTGAATATTAAAGACCATCAATAAGAACAAATTATACTCAGATCTCTGCTTAGTTAAAGCAATTTCTAACAATTCAACTGAAAAACAAAACTGACACGAGAAAAACTAAAAACCTGTAAAACCGGGTTAAATCAGTGTTGAAATCACAGAGAACCTGATTCATCCTCATTACTGTTCAGCTGCCTAAGCTACATTTTCCTGACTTTTGCTCATTTTGGACCCTGAGCCTCAGAAACCTGGTGGAGGTTGCATCATGATCTGCCTTCGTAAAGATCGATACTTTAATTATTACATCGTTTTATTGTTAAATAGCGTTAATGCTAAGACACTCTGGTTGTTGCTGCTTTAATTTACTCGTCAGTTTTTCAGTTGAATCGTACAGGATGAATATTTGGGAATTATTTGTTCCACTGTCTAATGTCAGAAAACATTTCTTCACTGATTAAAGTGTTAAACTCTAAATGTGAGGTTTTTTATTTCTTATTTTCGTAAAACCCTGGATGTGAAAACAGCTTCATGACTGACAGAATAAATGCGATGCTTCGTTTACCTCAGGAGCCCTTCTGATTGGTCAATCGGGGCAGTGCGACGCCTCCTTCCCCTAAAGCATCAAGGTGTCGCTTCCCGTTGAAATCAGAACCAAATGGCCCAAACCACTTCTGTCCCAGCTGGTACTGGACCTCGGTTCTGAAAACAGGTTGAGCTCAGAAATGACTAAACTAATATTTTTAAAGTTTATTTATTCAGCTCCAGTTTCTGGTTTATTTAGCTGTAGTTTGTAGTTAGAGATGCCATCCTTCATTTTATCAGCTCTTGTTTTGTGTTTTTAATAATTTAAATAGTAACTGTTATAAAATATTAAATTATAAGGTTCATCAGTTCCTGGATCATCTTCTAACAAGTTTTTATTAAACTATTTTTGATTTATGCCAAATTATTCTCAATCCTCAGGACTGAATTTTGACACACCTGCAGTAATAAAAACCTTCAGCAATGAAGCTAAACATGCAGAGAAAAGCTGCAGGCTGTTGCCATGGTAACTAGAACTGGACCATTTCTCCTCCTTCTCCTGATTGGCCGTCTGATTCCAGCTCCATCAGATCCAGTTGAACAAACCTGCGAAGCTCATCGTGAACCGGCGTTCAGTTGGAGAACTGTTCTTCCTCAGTTTGATCAAACTGAACCGAAAATAACTCAGGTTTGTAGATTCAAATATTTAATATTTTCACATTTGAAACATTCCTGCTCAGTTGAAATGGAAACTTTTGGTTTAAATGTTTGATTAATTCTGCTGTGTTGGTGTGAAATCAGCACTCGGACTTTGCAGGAAACGTTCACTCAGTTTATATTTAACAAAAGCAGAATCAGCATCTGATGAGTAGCGAGCTGATGGCGGCAGCTGGAGCCACCTTTCTACTTCCTGTGAGCCTCTACTGTCCTCTCTGTCCCACAGCACCACCTGCAGGCCGGAAGAGGGCCTGCAGGGTCAATGAGCAAATCATCATCATTTAGTCTTCATCTGTAATCTGTCCGGAAACTCAGCAAACAGAAAATCCTCCAAAACCCGACGGAGAGTAATCTGGTGGAAATCTGTGAAAAACATTTCAGATAAAAACACAAACACCAGCATCAAATCAACAGTTCTCATTTATTTCACTGTAATTGAATTATTTCCCTCAGATGGTTCATTAGTGGCTTTTAAAATCAGATCACAGGTTTGATTCCAGTTCAGCTTAAAGAGGCTTCTAAAGATTTGTGTTCACATCTGATGTCCCAGATTTTAAAACCCGACGGCGCAGAGCGGACTCTAGCATCGCCTCAGCTTCAGTCACTTGGTACCGAGTAAAATCAGACAAGAAAACCGTCTAAAGTGCAGAAATGAGAACTTTTCCGCCAGAAGAGAGCACATGTAGAGGAGCAGGGCAGAAATACAGGCAACATTGTCTGAGGACGCATGGAGGAGGAATGGAGGCTCAGAGGGGCCAAAAACTGATTGTGGAGGAGGTACGGCGAAACAGGAGGATCGAAAACTGAATGAAGAAAACGGAATGGTCGAGAACCTGCGTTTGGAGGCTGTACGAAGGCTCAGAACTCCAAATGGAACATGGAGGATGTATGGAGGCTCAGAAAGGCCAAGAGTTAAATGTTAAGTAGGTAAGGAGACCCAGGATGGTCGAAAATTAAATGTGGAGGAAGCACAAAGACTTGGGATGGTCAGACACTATGTGGTCATGCGGTACCAGAACTCGGGTCACAGACACTCAGGCTGGTAAAAAACTGAACGTCTGAGCTGTATGGGAACTTCCAAGTGCCAAAAACTTGGTAATGTGAAAATATGGAGACCAAGGACAGACAGAAACTGTGTGTGGCGTTCAGAGACCCTCCACTGCCAGAATCAGGCGACCCAAAAGGACGTATATATGGAAGTCCTCCATGCCAAGACGTTTTGTGGAGGCCTTAGAGGTTCTGGACTGGCAGCAGACTGTGAATAAGTATCAAGGCCATAAGGAGACAGGAAAGAGCCAAACAGCGTAGAAAAACACGCTGGTCAGATTTTGGTCTTAATGTTTAAAAGCTTGTTAAGGTCTCCATGTAATCAGCCAATCAGAGCTTTCTGTGAGGGGGCGGGGCTCCAACCCGTCCAGCTGCCCTGGGTCCTTTGTGCTTTCTCAGGTCTGAGCCGGACCTCCTCAGTTCTGGTCAGACCTGCTAGAGATTGTCTGGACTGGTGCTGGTGCGGTTCTGACTGGGACCGGGTTCAGGGGGGCAGGAGGTGACCTCCGACCCCTGCGTCCTGATGCTGAGGACGGTAAAAATGAGGACAGGTTGTGAGATTGTCAGCGATTCTGTAGAAAAATAGAAGGAGGGAATAAAAAAGGAATGAAGAGCTGCAGGCGAGACATTTACATCGATTCTCTATATAGCTTATAAATACGTATCTACACAGTATGTGGTACAAAAATACTAGAGCTTTCAGTGGGGATTTCAAAATAAAAGCACATGTAGCTGTGGCACTGCTCAGGCACAGGTTGTGATGATGATGAGGAGCAGATCTTCCTCGTGGTGTGAGAACAGGCGGGGGCGGGGCCAGCGTGTGGTTGGACGCTTGTATGGAGGCCCAACAGGGACAAAACTATGATGCCCCGCCCCAGGACCCCAGAGTGGGCGGAGCCTGTGGCTGCTGCTTGTATTTGGCATCAGGAGTCCGACTGGCCAGCACCGCCACGGTCCCGTCGGGCGCCGCCGCCGCGGTCCCGTTCGACTTTAAGGCAACTTTTCTCTGTGGCGAGTTTAATAAAAGCTTCTGTTAAAAATGTACAAATTACAAACTCTATGGCATCATCATCATCATCATCAGTATAGAAAATATATAAATATGATTTCTCTGTTCTGTACAAATGTTCTGCAGCTCGCCGTCCTCCACTTCCCTTTTAGCGCCGCCGCCGCAGTCTCTTCCCGTTTTCTCTTTTCGCCTCGGATATCAACAATTGTTATATACAGGGAGGGGGCGGGGCTTGGCTCACGAGGAGTCCGTGCATGGGGACGGCGGCGGCGGGTACAGGTGGTGGGAGTAGCTGCGCTCCGTGTACGGAGACGGCGGGCAGCTTTCGCAGTTCTCCTCCGCCGACAGGTACTGGCTGCGTGGCGTGGGCGGCGGCGGGAACGGCTCCGAGTCGTAGTTGAGGTCGCTGGTGTAGCCCTTGGCGGCGGATTTGAGCGGCCGGCGGCCCGGCGTGTAGTCGCTGTCGCAGACGTCGGTGCTGCAGGGCGTGGTGGGCGGGGCAAAGTGGCGGTAGGTGTAGGGCCGGTAGCTGGAAGGATGAAAACATCAGTTTATGTTCACCAACCTATGGCGAGCCAAATGTACGGCAAGCTAATTTAACATAAAATCAGCTGACTTTCACATTCTGAGCAGAAGGAAAAACAGCTGAAGATCAAATGCTTTTCAAGATGGCGTCACTGAGTGGCCACGCATCTGTGATTAAGGCCCCCTGGTGCTGGCACTGAGCTGCCCAAACAGCTGCCAGCACAAGGCGAAAAACGGACAGAAGCGTTTAGATAAAATTCAGTAAGGTTTTAAAAACGTTAAGACGAGATCTGTATCTTATTAAACCCAACATGCGTTCAGTTTTCAGTCAGAATGGCTGAAGCTGTGAGGAGAACAGATTTAATAACTCAGGATCAGTCAGAGGATTGTAGAGAAACTTTACTGTCATTTATCATCTCCGTTTTCCCATTAGATTTTTCTCCTGAATTGATTTACAACCTCTGGCAGCAAAATGCTTCCATAAAAACGGCTTCATAAATCTGTAAATATTTAAGGAGCAAAAGCTGCTGCGGCAACAAACCTGGGCAGTTTGACTAGAAACAATAATGGCTCCAGATATTAGTGACGTCATTCTGACTGGTCAAAACGTCAAGAGAACTGGTCCAGATTAAAATCATTCCGGATCTCTTTAACTTATCGAAGGGGAATTAAAAGGAATCACGACGAGTCAGAACTAAATCCAGATTTATTTTAATCCGTTTCTAAAAATAAACTCCTGGCATCTCAGATTTACTTCATTCAGTCGCAGATATCTTTAATAATCTGACGTCATTTAGTCCGAAGATGATCAGAAATCTGAATTAAAACTGCCTGCCACAGCGCCCTGCCCTGATCCGTTTGGTGGTTCCGACCCGGCCCGTCAGTACCTGTAGGAGCGGTGGGTGGAGGGGCTGTTGGAGGAGTAGCCGAACTCCAGGGTGTACTGGGAGCGGACGGTGGCGGGCGACGGCGGCGGGTTCAGGATCTGGAAGACAGACAGCATGAGACCAGAACCAGAGCCAGAACCAGAACCGGACGGGTCGGGTCTCACTGGGGGGAAGTAGGTGCCCTTGGTGCTGGAGGAGCTGCTGGACGACGCTCCGGTGACGTGGGCACGGTCGTACGGAGGGCCGCTGCTGCCGCCCATGATGCTCAGGGAGCCAATCACAGACTTCCCTCTGGACATACCTGCAGACAGACAGCGGGTCAGAACCGGGTCAGAACCGGCCGTGCCCCCGGTGCGACCCGTCTCACCTGGCAGCGAGCTGGACAGCGACCCGGGGTGCGGCACGTATCCGAGCGGCACCGAGGCCTGGCCGTGGACCACGAAGTCGTTGGCGACCGTCTCGCCGTCGTCCTTCATGTGGGGGCAGAGGACGCGCTGGCACACGAAGTAGATGGCGCCCACCACGAACAGCGCCATCACCACGGCAACGATGGAGCTGATGGTGCTGTTGGTCGGCGCCGGCAGCTCCGGCGGATCTGTAACTACAGGAGAGCGTCGGCACAAAGAAAACCGGGTCAGAGTAGAGTCAAGGACGGGGTCAGGATGGGGTCAGAGCCGGGTCAGGACCGGGTCAGAGTAGAGTCAGAGTAGAGTCAGGACCGGGTCAGGACGGGGTCAGAGCCGGGTCAGAACCAGACTCACAGCAGTCCATCTCGTCCGAGTTGTCGCTGCAGTCCGTGTTGTGGTCGCACTTCTTGTGGATCCCGATGCACTGGCTGTTGGCGCAGGAGAACTGGTCCGCCGGACACCGGACTGGGAACAGAACCAGAACACATCAGAACCAGAACTGGGAGACATTCCCACATCTGGGATAAAGGTTCAGACATGTCAGTTTCTATTGAGGTTTCTTCCTCCTTTTGGTTCTGGACTGGTTTCGGCCCAGTTTAGACTGGACCGACGGTCGTATAGTTGAGAACTGGTTTCATGGCTTAGACATCATTTGGATCTGGACCTGGATCACCTTCACACTTGTTCTCGTCGGACCCGTCCTGGCAGTTGACCTCCCCGTTGCAGCGCTCGCTCTGCCCCACGCACTGCCGGCTGTCGCACTGGAACTCGGACTCGGAGCAGACGGGACATTCCTTCTCGTCGCTGTGGTCGTCGCACTCGGCGAAGCCGTCGCACCTCCAGGTGTTGGGGATGCAGTCCACCTCTCCGGAGACGCAGGCGAACTGGTCGGGCGAGCAGGTGGGCGGTTCTGAGGAGAGAGAGAGGACGGGTCAACGGGTCGCCACCGGCGGCGTGGCGGCGGGGCGTCGGACTCACCTCCGCAGGTGAGCTCGTCAGACAGCAGCACCAGGTGGACGGGGCAGGAGCAGCGCGTGGTTCCGTCGCCCTTCACGATGCAGATGTGGGAGCAGCCGCCGTTGTCCCGGGTGCACGGATGGTTTCCTGCAGGAGGAAACAGGAAGTTACAGCTGGATCCAGATAAACCAGAACTCGGGTTCGTCTGGCTTTAGCTTTGGTCTAATTGGTTTTAGATCATTTCAGCTAGAAAACTATTCTGGTCTAGACTGGCTCTAGCCTCAGTTTTTGAAGGTCTTGAAGTTTCACACATTTCAGGTCTTTCTGTCGTTTTTGTTGTGGACTGGTCTAAGATTGATTGTGGAAATGTTTCCAGTCTAAAACTGGTTTTTAAACTGGTTCTGGCCTCAGTTTTCAGTTGGGAACTGGATTTGGGTGTGAGACGTCTTTAGAGAGTTTAATTTAGACTCAGGTTTTGATTCTGAGGATGTTTTATTCTGGGTGTGGTTCTGGACAGACTAATTTTGGACTCTTAGGTAAGGTCAGCTGCTGGTAGGTCAGTCTACGTTCCGCTGGCGGCGGTGGACTCACTGTACTCGTGCATGTCGATCTCGTGCACGGCGTGGATGTCGCTCATGTAGGCGACCCGCGCCTGCACCTTGGTGCGGTCCTCCCTCGTCGTCTTGTCGATGCGTTCGATCATCTGCTGCTGCTTGTCGATCCAGTACAGGTGGTTCCCGAACACCGTCAGGCCCACTGGCTGCAGGATGTTTGAGTCCGCGATCACGATCCGATTGGCTCCTGCAGTGCTCACCAAAATAAAAGCACCAGGGAGAAACAAACAAGGGCGAGAACTTCAGGAACAAAGGCAACAAAACGGGAGAGGAGGCAGGAGGGAGAGGGGGGGACACCATTAAACACACCTTTAACCTGAACTCAGAATGATCAGAATGAGCTTTCTTATATTTCTGAGTTAAAGTTTAATATTCTTTTGTTCAGTTTTTGTTTGCTTTTTCAGCATTCTTTGACTTCTGTATGGAAAGGTTAGAAATGACAGAAATAAGTATTTGTTGATCCAGTCATCCTCTTCACTCATGTGGAGGGAAACTCATAGCCTCTCCAGCTTTAGAGAACATCAGGAATCATGTTCCTCTGACAGAACTTGGAAATAAATTCAGGAGAAGTTTCTCATTTTAATGAGATTAAAAAACCTGCGAGATTTATATCTCATTAACACCAAAATATCTTCTTTTCTTTTAGTTTTTGTCTCGATGGACACACTGCTGTTTCTCTGGATGGCCTGCAGGGGGCACCAACTGAAACTAAAATATCAAATTTATCGGGACATTCCGATAAATTCAGGAGTTTCTACATCTAAGCTTTTTTTGCCATCCAGGAGGGTGAAAGGTCATGGTTTCCAGCAGGCTGAATGGTAACAGCACCAGGTAAGTCCAGAATGGCTTCCTGTCGGGTCCTGCTTCCTGTCAGATTCTGCTTCCTGTCAGATTCTGCTTCCAGTCGGGTCTTTAACAGAACTCACCTGACAGGTCACTGCTCTCAATGCGGCGCAGATCTGAGTCAACCCAGAACAGCTTCCCCGCCTCGTTGTCCACAGCCAGCGCCACGGGTTTTCCCAGGTTGCTGAAGAACAGAACCTCGCGCTCCGTCCCATCCAGCGCCGCCCGCTCAATCTTGGGTGAGCGGTCCTGCAGGTTGGTGAAGTACATGTACCTGCGGAACAGGTTCTATTAGCGTGAGTGACCTGTTTGTTAGCACCCAGTGCCCATTGCTAACAAACAGGTCACTTATACAGGTTCTGTTAGCACGGCGACCCAGGTCCCGGCACTGGGAGAACCACTCGGACTCACCCTCTCTCTGGGTTCACCACGATGGCCCGTGGCTTGTCGTGCTCACCCCGCAGAACCACGCCGACCCGGCTGCCATCCGTCCGGGTCACATTGATGACGTTGGTCACCTCGCTGGTCCAGTAGATGAAGCGGCTGAAGATGTCGATGCTGAGATCAAAGGGTCCGAGAAGGGAGCTGGACACCACCGTCACAGTCTAACAGAACCAGACAGAACACGGCCAACTGGATCAGGACCTTCCGATATTTTAGTGTTAGCTTCTGTACTGTTCATTTTGATTATTAACTTTTTCTCTTCATCAGCTACTTATTCTTAGCTGATAATCAGTTGTGAAAATTGCTGTGGTTTATTTAAAGCTAATGTTGCTCTTGTTAACATAACGCTAACGCTATCCCATACAAACCCTTTCCGCTTCAGCAGGGCTCGTTGGGTCTCCAACCTCCCTAAACTAACCATCAGAACCCAAAGGAGTTGGATCAAAGTCGATTCGGTCAGGTCAGCCTCCCCACCTGGTTGCCGTCCTCCTGGGCGCGGCGAATGACGTTCTGCTTGGAGTCGATCCAGTACAGCTGCTTGTCCAGCGGGTCGTAGTCAATGGCCCGGACGTTCTTCAGGTTCTGAATGGGCAGGACAATGTCGGGGCTCTGCTGCTCGTCGATCACCATGCGGTTGATGGCCGCCTTCTGACTGAACAGCAGGAACGCAGTGGGAGCTGCAGGTGACAAGCAGACGGATCAGAGACCTGAGCAAAACCCGTCCAGATCGCGGCCAAGTCCGGGTGGCTCACCGCTGCACGTCTTGTTGTCTCGGTTGAGGGAGAAGTGGGCGGGGCATCCGCAGACGAAACCGCTGGGAACGGCGAGGCACAGGTGGGAGCAGTGGCCATTGGTGGAGGCACAGGCGTTCCAGCCGGCCTGCCGGGACGAGTGGAACACCAGGATGTCCATCACGTAGTCCAGGTGGCCCTGGATCAGGGTCCGGTTCTGGCCACTCGTCTTGTTAGCCCGCTCGATGCTGCGGTGGCTCCAGTCCGTCCAGTAGATGTAGTCCTGGTACTGGGTGAGGCCAAAGGGGTGAGGCAGGTCGTCGGCAATCACCTCTCGCTCCTTGCCTGCAAGACGAAAAATCGGAAAAATGACGAAAGCAGAACCAGAACCAGACCAAGACCGGGTTCGATCGGTAACAGCCGGTTTCTGTTCACACAGAGCGTTATGAGTCCAAGACTAGGCAATGAAAATGGCCCATAAGTCTTAAACCCCAAAACCTGTTCAAAATCAACACTGGGACGACGGGCATGTAATCATTCCAATACCAGATCAATACCAGTTCGAACCGATTCAAAGAATGTCAAATACTTTCTATATTCAAGACTAAAACCACCAGATTGAAACCAGTCCAAAACCAGTCCAGTACCTTCCAGGACCAATACTAAAACCACTGGCTGCAATCCATCCAAAGCTAGTCTGAAACCAGTTCAGAACCAAACTGGGTCCAATGGTCCGTTTCATTCATACAGAACATTATGAGCCCAACACTAGGCTAAGGTAAATGGAAAGAGGTCTGAAACCGGTCCAGAACCTTCTAGGACACAGTATCTAAGCCATCCAAAGCTAGTCTGAAATTAGTTCAGAACCAAACTGGGTTCAATCGGTTCTGTGAAAATCAGCCAGTTTCTATTCACACAGAGAACCAGTTTAAAACCAGTCCAGTACCTTCCAGAATCCAGACTAACGACATGAAATCTTTGAAAACAATCTCAAGTCAAACCTAAAACGAGGACTGATCCGAAAGCAGCCGAATCCAAAAACCCGACTGCAGCTGCAGAACTTGATACGAGTTCTCTGAAGGTCCGACCCAGGTGAGCGACATAGACTTTACCAGAACCTGAACCTTAACCGCACCCAGTAGCAGGTTCCCCTGGTTCAGCCCGGAGGAGCACCTGCTGGGTTTGGACCCCGGGCTTCTGGAGGTTCTGTCCGGGTTCTGCGGGTCCTTACCCAGCATGTTGGAGGACTCGATGAGCGTGGTGTCCAGGTCGGCCCAGTACAGGCGCCGCTCGGCGTAGTCGATGGTGAGTCCGTTGGCCCGGCCCACGTTCGACACCAGCGTGATGCGGCCGGTTCCATCCATGGCGGCCCGGTCGATCTTGGGCTTCCCCCCCCACTCGGTCCAGTACATGTACCTGCAGGGATGGAAAGGGTCAAAACGGAACCGGGTCGGAACAGGGCGGGCTCAGGAGAAGCGGAGCCTCACCCCTCGGCCGGGTCCAGCGCCAGGGCCCGTGGGCTGTCCAGGTCCTTCCAGACCAGAACCTGGCGGTGCTGCCCGTCCAGCTTGGCCACCTCAATGCGGTTGGTTCCGGTGTCGGCCCAGTACAGGTTCTTGCCCAGCCAGTCCACCGCCATGCCTTCTGGGTAATCCAGGCCGAACTGGACCACGTGCTCCAGCGCGCTGCCGTTCATGAAGGCCCGGCTGATGGTCTGCAGAACCAGAGGGCGGACAGGTTAGAGGCCGGTTCCGGTGGTTCTGGAGGTTCGGGCCGGGCCCGGACCCACCTTGAGCGTGATGTCGGTCCAGTAGATGCGGTTGTCGGTGATGTCGAAGTCGAGGGCGGAGGCCTCCTTGACGCCGGTGAGCGGGATGGCCACGTTGTTGCTGTTGGTCTCCAGGGAGATGCGGCGGATGTCGGTGTGGCGCGAGAAGAGCAGGAAGGCCTCCGGGACGATGCAGCTCTGCAGGTCGCCCAGCAGCTCCAGGCCGTTCGGGCAGCCGCACCGCACGCCGTGAGGCGTGTGCAGGCACAGGTGGCTGCAGCCGCCATTACTGTCAGCGCACGGGTTGGTCCCTGCACAGGCAGAACCACAGTCACAACCAGAACCAGAACAAAAACTACAAAACCAGAACCAGAACAGACCCTTCCCCGTTTCTCTCTGCTACGCTGCAGTTAGCATAGCCTGTCATGAATGCTAGGCTAGTTAGCATAGCAGAAACAGTTTTCCTGTCACAGTAAACTGTTTCTCCACCATTATCACATTTAGCATGATGATTGACAGCCAGAAGCCCCGCCCCTTGGCTCTGATTGGCTGTTTTTGGTTAATTTCGTCAGACAGCAGCTCAGGGAGATCAAACAGTTTGAACAAACGTAAAAACATTTTCTTTAATAAATGTTACAAAGCTAGGACAGAAGTTCATAAACAAAAAAAAACTGTGGCAATAAGATTGCTTATTTCAGTGCTGTAGTGTCATAAAAATGTTCACTGAAGCAGGAAGTCCCTAAGAAGGTTCAAAGGTCACAGTGCTCACACTGACCAACCACATGTTAAGTTGCTGGTTAACAGAGAGGTGGAGCTGAAGTGGAGTTAAACTTTATTCACCTTTTTTCTGGAAACTGAGATAGTTCACATCAAATTAAACATATTTGAAAAGTATTGCCATTTGTCTTTCCCCACCACTAGGTGGTGCTAATGCACACCAAATAGCTGTTTGCCAACAGCTATTAAAGCTAAGAAGAAGAAGGGAAGGAAAGAAAGAAGACGCTCCCGGGCTAGGCCCCGCCCCCTTGTGACATCAGCAGACTCACCGGTGGTGCGGTGCAGGTGCGTGGCCTTCAGGCCCATGAGGTCGGGCAGCTGGTCGATGATGAACTCGCGCTCGGCGGTGCGTTTGTGGACGCGCTCGATGCTGCGGCGCTGCCAGTCCGTCCAGTAGACGAAGTCGCCCAGCAGGCTGAAGCCGAAGATGTGGGGAAGTTTGTCCTCCACCAGCACCCGTCGGCCCGTCCCGTTCATGTTCATCACCTGCACACACACACACACACACACACACACACACACACACACACACACACACACACACACACACACACACACACACACACACACACACACACACACACACACAGAATAAAAAACAAAAGATTTAAATCAAGCCAATTAAATATTCAGATTTTATTTTTTGGTGCCAAATTCATCCAAAACTTTTCCATCTGCTGCATTAAACGGCTTCTAGTTTTTAAAAAATTTATTCTGTTATAAAAACAGAACTTGTGTCACTTTCTTTCAAAACCTTTGCTATATTTAGCAAAATGTAATAAATTAGATGAAAGCGGATTTGAGTTTGGTTATAAAACATGAAGATTTTCCACTGTTAGGAAATGATGTCTAATGATTTAGATTAAAACAAACGGAATCGTTCTAGAACTGCAGCTGCGCAACAAACGGCCCCTGAACCACACTTTGGACACCGCAGCTCTGAAGTAAACCTGCTTAGTAAAAACCGACTGGATTCACCCAAAGCAGAATATTAAGATTAAAAACCAGCCGCCGTCTGGCTGGGCGGTGGCAGCATCATGCTGAGGACACAACAACCATCTGAAACCAGCAGCTGGACGCTTCCAGGTCTGACCCAATTGGACTGTCCAACAGAACCAGGTGACCTGTGTTCCTCATGAGGTCACCACCTCATAATAACCTGGAATAACCTGGAATAATCTGGAATAACCTGGAATAATCTGTCCCTCAGCAGATCCTACCAGGTCTGTTCTGATCAAGAAGATAAAACCTGGTTCTGATCCGGTTCTGATAATCCTTCTGGAAACAGGAGGAATGTGTGGGTCGGCGGCGTGGAGCGCTGTGATTGGCTGCCGCCGGGTCGGCCCTCCTCTTCCTCCTCCTCTTCCTCAGTCTGGCAGTATAAATAAGGAGTTTCCATCGGGAGCGCCGGGCCCAGCCGGCCGGATCGGACCGCAGCGCGGTTCTAAACAGAGCCGACCACAGCTGGAGAGCCGGGCCACAATCAGAACCAGATGTGGTTCTGAGCAGGGAGGGGAGCTGAATGGACCGGACCGGTTCTGATCGGATAAATGATCCCGATCAGTCCGGATCTTCAAAGCTTCCAGCCTGAATGCCTGGCTTCTCCCTGCAGGTCTCCAGCTCTGGACCAGAACCAGAACCAACAGGAAACAGCTTTTTAATCCAGATCAGAAATGGTTCTGATCCGTCACGGATCCTGAAGTTTCCAGATTTCTCCCAGAAGTCTTTGCAAACGGCTCTTTGTCTTCCAGCTCATCCATCTTTCCTCTGGGCCTCACAGAACCGGGTCTGACCGGTCCAGAACACCTGGTTCTGATTGGTAGGGAACTCCTCACTCTGATTGGCTGTTAGCAGTTAAATGTGATTGGTAGACAAACTCACCATGTGGTCATCTTTGGTCCTAAAGAGGAAGAACCTGGAGTTACAGATCTAGAGCTATAGATCTAGAGGTCCAGGTCCAGTTCTTCCATCTGGAAACTACAGATCAGGCTGACCTCTGACCTCTGCCCTGACCCTTCGGTTCCTCAGTGGTTCTTCTAGCAGCTGCAGAACATTTCAGGCCCAGAGGACGAAAGTCTGAGACCAGAGAGACGAACAAGAAGCTGCAGCTGGAGACCTGAGTAGAACCAGGAGGGTGGAGACACCAGCTGGTTCTACTCCATCTAGTTCTATACGACCTGGTTCTACACCACCTGGTTCTACACCACCTGGATCTACATTATCTAGTTCTACACCACCTGGTTCTACACCAGCATCTACACCACCTGGATCTACATTATCTAGTTCTACACCAGCTGGTTCTACACCACCTGGTTCTACATCACCTGGTTCTACACCCAGTAGTTTATAAATCACTGAACAGAATAAAGATCTGCTGCTGGATCAACCTGCTGGTTCTGATGCAGAGCCCAACCAGAACCAGAACCAAACACAGAAGCAGCTTTCAGCTTCTATGCACCACAGATCTGGAACAAACTTCCAGAAAACTGAAAAACAGCCGAAACCCTGAGTTCCAGACCCTGGGTCTGACCCGGTTCTGTTGGCCCAGAACCGAGCCTGCACTGACCTCGATCTTGTCCGTCTTGGCGTCTCCCCAGTAGATCTGCCGCTGCTCGTAGTCCAGCGCCAGGCCGTTGGGCCAGCCCAGCGACGTGTTCACCATCACCAGCCGCTCCAGCCCGTCCAGGTCGGCCCGCTCGATCTTCGGAAACTCGCCCCAGTCCGTCCAGTACATGTACCTGCGGGTCAAACAGAACCGTCACGGTGCCGTCCGGCGGCGGGTCCAGCGGCCCGGCGGCGGCACTCACCCGGCCACCGGGTCCAGGACGATGGCTCTGGGCTCGTCCAGGTCCTCGGAGATCAGAATCTTCCTCATGGTCCCGTCCAGTCGGGTCACCTCGATGCGGTCCGTCCCCGTGTCGGTCCAGTACAGGTTCCGGGCGATCCAGTCCACAGCGATGCCGTCCGGGTGGCTGACCTGGGAGGTGACCACGAACTGGGCGTCGCCGCCGTCCAGGCGCGCGCGGCGGATGGCCTTCACGTCGTCGTCCGTCCAGTAGACGTATCCGTCCACCGGGTCGTAGTCGATGGCGATGGCGTGCCGGATGTCGTCCACCTGCAGGATGACGTCGGTGAAGTCGGGCGTGTCCAGGGAGATCTGGCGCAGGTCGGTCCGCCGGGCCAGCAGCAGCATCTGGGTCGCCCCTGTTAGCATGTTAGCATCAACCAGGCGTCATTATCACAGCCGCCAACAGTAAAATAAATAATCGATCGGAATCAGGGCTGGAACGATTGATCACTTACTGAACTAATTCAGTAATCGATCAGTTTACTGAGGCTGGTCTGGAAACAATAATAATTAATACTAAAATCAGTCTATAAGTTATCAGCTGTTCGCTAAAGGAAACTGTTTTTACCAACAATGTTTATTGTCTCATATAAATCATTTTTTCTGTGTAATACATAAATGGTTAAATGAAAACATTTTCCTGATCAATCGTCTGAATGATTGATTACCAATATAACTGCAATAAAGGAACCTGAGAATAAATATCTGGTTCCTGATAAAAGCTAAACTACAAACTGTTTCTGTGAGTTTTCCCAGTTTTCCTGCTGGACCTTCAGCCCGATCCCAGTGCAGAGCTGGGAGGACTTCCTGGTCCTGGAACGCCGCCGCCACATTCCCACCGCGGAGCCGCAACAACAGGCTGAAAGGCGGCTTTGTCTGGGAGCTCCGCCCCCGAGGCCGGCTTCCCACCAAAAAATGTAAACAGAGGAGCGGGAGGGAGGGGCCGCGCTTCAGAGGAGACGGGTGGGGGAGGGGCGGGTTGCCACGGCGACGGCGGGTCGGCCCCGGCGGCCGCTTCCAGATCAGAGGCGAGCAAAGTCTGGGTCCAAACGTCTCCATCGGCTCAACCTGCAAGCTGGGAGAAATTCTGCAACCAGACCGGGTCCGGACCCAACCGGACCGGGTCCAGACCCAACCCAACCGGGTCAAGACCCAACCGGACCGGATCCAGACCCAACCCAACCGGGTCCAGAACCAACAAACCACCAACCAGACCGGGTCCAGACCCAACCGGACCGGATCCAGACCCAACCAGACCAGGTCCGGGTCCGGACTCAACCGGACCGGGTCCGGGTCCGGACCCAACCGGACCAGGTTCAAAACCAACCGTACCGGATCCAGACCCAACCAGACCGGGTCCAGAACCAACAGGACTGGGTCCCAACCGGACCGGACCGGGTCCAACCTGGACCGGACCGGGTCAAGACCCAACCGGAACAGGTCCAACCCAACCGGACCAGGTTCAAAACCAACCGGACCGGGTCCAGAACCAACCGGACCGGGTCCAGAACCACCAGCTTCCAGTTGAAACTGATCATTGTGACAAATAAAGTCTTTCAGAATAACCAACGACTTCTAACATTTAGTTTCCTTCTCTGACACAGACTGAGCCCAGGCCAGGGCCAGATGGTGGTGGTGGCCGTCCTCACCGTCTCTGCAGGTCTGTCCGTCCTCCAGCAGCTGGACTCCGGTGGGACAGGCGCAGCGGTAGAAGGGCCGGGTCGGGGACAGCAGGCAGAGGTGGGAGCATCCTGCGTTGCCATGGGAGCAGGGGCTGCTCCGCGCTGCAACACATCGACATGGAAACGGGTCAGAACCGGCCGGGAGGAGAGCGCAGCAGGCCTGGACCGGTCCAGATAGGCAACAGACACCCTGCTGACTCACAGACGGGTTGCCTCTTGGGGCTGAAGACGTGGAGGTCCATCGGGGAGAAGATGTGGGAGTGGACGATGCGCTGCTCCCGGCCCGTCTGCTTCCGGCAGGAGTGGATGGAGTGCGTGTTCCAGTCGGTCCAGAACAGCGTGTCCTCGTACAGGGTGAGGGCGAAGGGGTGAGGCAGCTCGCCTTTAACCACCACCTCTCTGCAACACACCACACACACGTCAGACTGGGTCCGGGCCCGGCAGAACCACCTCGGACCTGGCAGCTGGTACCTGGAGGAGCCGTCCAGGTTGCAGCGGTGGATGAAGTTGTGCTTGGCGTCGGCCCAGTAGAGCTTCTGCTGGCCGTAGTCGACCGTCAGCCCGTTGGGCCAGTGGATGTCCTGGTCCACCAGCAGGGACCGGTTGGTCCCGTCCATCCCGGCCCGCTCGATCTTTGGGACCTCGCCCCAGTCCGTCCAGTACATGAACCTGAGGACGACACACAGCTGAGACCATGAGGACAACCCAGAACCAGAACCACCGGGTCCGTTTCCTTCACATCTAATGAAGAGAAACGTGGTTCTGATCCAACTCCACTCCGGATACTTCCAGCCCATTTAGCAGCGGCAGAACCGTCTGGACTCACCCTCGCTCCGGGTCCAGGGCGATGGCTCTGGGCTGGTCCAGCTCCTGCCAGAACAGAACCTTCCTCAGCGACCCGTCCAGCTCGGCCACCTCGATCCGGTTGGTGTCCGAGTCGGTCCAGTACAGCTTGAGGCCCAGCCAGTCGCAGGCCAGGCCGTCCGGCGCAGCCAGGCCCGGCACCACGGTCTGGGCGGCGCCGGCGCCGGTCCGGTTGAAGGAGGTCCGTTTGATGGCCTCCTCGCTGACGTCGCTCCAGTAGATGAGGCCCTGGGCGTAGACGTAATCCACGGCGGCGGCGTCCTCCAGGCCGCCCACCACCACCGTGGCGTTGGCCTTGTCGCGCGCCGCGTCCACCAGGCGCAGGTCCCGCCGGTTGGCGTACAGCAGCAGCGGCTCGCCTGAGGACACACAGGAAGTGTTAGCAGGAAGACAGGAAGTGGAACCAAACCAGAACCAGAACCCGCTTTCAGAACTAATGAACAACGAATAATTACTGTGATAAACCAAAATATGGTTTGGAGACCATTGTAAGTAGAGAAGTGCGATATATCGGTATCGGTCCGATAAATCAAACGGAGCCGATATGAACAGCAGATATTTATTATTCTCTTGTTTTTTCCCCCAAAAGTTTCTAAGCGGAAGTGAAATTTGCATAATATTGGTAAATATTGGTTATCGGGAAAAACAGCAGTATTGATATGAATGTCAGTGCATCCCTAATGTTAAAGAAACATATTGCTAAAAGTATATTAACGCAAGTTCTGCTAAGGTTTCATTTGGTTTAAAAAAAGTCTTATCGTAATAAGTTTTACTGCTATAATGATAAAAGTGTCAATAAGAATAATTTATGACTGAAACCACATATTTCTGGTTCCTTTGGACTCCAGTTTCATTTTAGTCAAGTCTATTTCCTAATTTATCGATAATCTACTTAAACACACATCATAGTAAAATAATCCTGGCAGACGGTTCCGTTTTTTATCTTCCACCTGAAGTTACTGAGACTGAAAAAAGAGGAGATTTCAGCGCCGATAAAGTTATTCAGTAAAATAAGAGAATTTTTCAGCTTAGTGTTGGAGTCTAAAAAGAGCAGCTCACAGCCGGGAGATCCATCAGAACCACCAGAACCACCAGAACCGGCGGTTCTGATGGTTTAATGAAGAAAAATGTGGAAAAAGCCCAAAATTCCCAACATGGCAGAACCTGGAGGCAACAGGTTTCCTTCTAGCATCACTGAAGCACAGTGGAGGTTCTGTCATGCTGAGAGGCTGCAGTGAACCAGAACCAGAACCAGAACTCCCAGCTACCTGGAAAGCTGTCTGCTCCTTTAAATCCAGACTCAATATTTCTGTTTCTGAGGTTTTCCAGGGAATATTTCCTGGACTTCCTGTGATTCCTCTGTGCATTAAAGCTAATGGAGCAGATGATTCCCAGCTGAGGTTTTCCTGTTTTCCTCCAAGTTTTCCTGTTTTCCTCCAGGTTTCCCATCAATCTTCACGTTATCAATGAATCTCCATACCTGGAGGGTTTTCCAGGGAAGCATCCAGTCTGAGTGTTTCTGCAGGAATGTTTCGTTGCTCTGCTGGAAAATTGATTTTTCTCTGTAATAATATTTGGATCAGAACCAGAACCTACCCTGGTTAACCAGCTGAAAGGCAGCTAGCTAGTTACTTAGTTGGTTAGCAGCTCCAACCTGTTAGCTTTGATGCTAACTAGCTCCTGTTGTTGTTTCCCACATTCCCTCTCTGCTCCAAATAATCAACCAAACTCCCGAATCCAACCAGAACCCGAACCAGACCCCACATCCCGTCCAGAACCGGAACCTACAACTGGACTTATGAGCAGAATACCCAGAAAAAATCCTTTTCCAGAACAAGCTGGATGTTAGCTAGAAGCTAATGTTAGCAGGCCCTGGAAATCTAAACACAAAACCCGAATCCAGCAGGAACCCCGCCACCCTCGGTCCAAACAGCCAGAACCTCCAGAACCAGAACCTCACCTGAGACGAGCCAGCAGGAACAAAACAGCAGCAGGATCCGAACACACATTCCCATCTTTCTCCCGATCCTGGGCCCAGCCGCCGCGGATCCTCAGCGCAGGATTCCCAGCATTCCCATCATGGCTGCGGCCGCTTCCTCTCAACAAAAACACGCTCCGCTCCGGTTCGGTTCGGTTCCGATCAGACTCGGATCTTTCCAGCTTCCATCACAAGCTTCTGTTCGCTTAAGAGTCCGATCCAAAGTCTCATATCGTCCCGCAGGATCGTCGGTGTCGCTCCGCTGCCAGAAGCCGCTGGTGCCGCTGGTGCTCCTCCTCCTCCGCTTTCTATTGTTGTTCTGCCGCACACGGACTGCGCACTGCCGCAACAAAAACACCGCAAACCGCCCGCCACCGCAGAGACCTGCGCATCAGGTCCGAACCACCAGAAGGGACTACTTTATCTCCCCAACTGGCTCTGAAAAAGGGCAGAAGCCGCTGGGAGCCGCAGCGCTTTGGAAAACACCTGGAGCCCAGAGCTGGGGGCCACAACAGGTGGGGGAGGGGGGAGAGCGGGGCGCCTAACCACGAACCTGAAGGAGGGAGAGACAGGTCTCCAGGTGTTGGTTCAGTGATGTTTTTGTCTGTTCTGTAAACTGACCCACAGCATGATGCTGCCACCTCCATGCTCCGCTGCAGGCCGCGCCTCCGCTTCAACTTCCTCCTTTTTCCTCCAGATGTAGCGAAGCTTCAGCTCTCAGTCTGTCAGGGTTTGACAAACCAAGCCAGATGTTTTTCTGCTCTGACTTCACTGAGCGGCCATGTTGGAGCTGGACTCTCTCACCTCCAGAACCCGTCCAGAACCCGTCCGTCTCAGTTATTTAGCTCCGCTTTATGGTTATCTTACCTTTCTGTGTATTTCCAATTACATTAGGGCCGTTATAAATAGAAAAAAAAGTAAATTTCACCCAAAAAAAATCTCAGAGATTAAGCTAAAAAAAAATTATTCTGGAAAAAACCCTAACATTTTAAATTATTTTCAACAAAATTTCCGAGATTAATCTAAACATTTTCTTTTGAAAGTTATGGTCCATATTTAGCTCCATAGAAATATACCCGTTTTCTGTTTTTTTTTACCCTGAACGTCGTCGAACATCTGGACCCTCCGATGGTTTAGTTTGTAGAGAAAACACGAGATAAACATTCAAAAATCACATTTTTTTAATCTTTACAACAAAACATTAAAGTTATGTGAAAGCATCACTTGACAAAACGGCACCAAACATCACCATCCATGTCAGTAATTAGAGTAAAACTGAAAAGTGACCAGCCCGCTGCTGCCCCCTGCTGGAGAGGAGCCGCAGCAGCAGCCTGACTAAAACCAGTAAAATGTGTTTATTATAAGAAAATAGTGGCGGCCATTTTCCTCTGAGCTATGAAAACCAACCAGGAATATGTACAGCAGCTGATTATCAAAAACACACAACACAGTAGTGCATCCGTTTATAAAGGATTGGATCCACGGCGGGAATTCAGGTGGAAATACAAAAACACACAGTGAATGTGACATCTACAGTGAACCTGCGGGTTCAAAGGTCACCACAGGCCCAGAGGACATGCAGGAGCGTGCACAGCGAGTTCTGATCTGCATCTGGAGTCTCCGCTTTAGAGGCTTCCTGACAGGCGCTGGGGGGAGGGCGGTATTGCTGTCGGGTCTTTAGGGAACCAGGAGGAACCAGGTGGAACCCAGAGGAACCCAGAGGAATCAGGAGGAACAAGGAGGAACCAGGAAGAACCCAGAGGAACAAGGAGGAATCAGGAGGAACAAGGAGGAACCAGGAAGAACCCAGAGGAACAAGGAGGAATCAGGAGGAACAAGGAGGAACCAGGAGGAACCCAGAGGAACAAGGAGGAATCAGGAGGAACCAGGAGGAACCAGGAGGAACCAGGAAGAACCCAGAGGAATTAGGTGGAACCCAGAGGAATCAGGAGGAACCCAGAGAAACCAGGAGGTACCAAGAGGAACCCAGAGGAATCAGCAGGAACCAGGAGGAACCAGGAGGAATCAGGAGGAACCAGGAGGAACCAGGTGGAACCAGGTGGAACCTGGAGGAACCAGGAGGAACCAGGAGGAACCAGGAAGAACAAGGAGGAACCAGGAAGAACCCAAAGGAACAAGGAGGAACCAGGAGGAACCTGGAGGAACCAGGAGGAATCAGGAGGAACCAGGAGGAACCAGGAGGAATCAGGAGGAACCAGGAGGAACCAGGTGGAACCAGGTGGAACCTGGAGGAACCAGTAGGTCATCGTAGGCTCATGTCTAGAGGTCGCGCTGTGACCCAGTGGAGCAGGAAGAGTGGAATCAGAACCAGGATCCATCATGGCAGTGAGCTGCTGCTGTTGGATCACCTGGCAGGTAAGAAGCTCATCATGCTGGAGAAGCAACACACCTCCAGACTGACCCAACCTCACTGACCACCATGGTCACATTCAGTATGAGTCCTCCAAACCGGGCCGGTTCCTCTCGCTCAGTCCAGACGATTGGACTGGATCGTGTTTGGAAGAACCTGGAGCTTCCAGCTGCTCTGCTGCCTCACAGCAACATCTGGGTTGTGGGTTCAGTTCCCAGCTGGGTTCACTGATCTCCTACCAGTTTTAGATGATTTCCAGTGTTAATCATCTCCTCCCGTCTCATGGTCTTTCATGCTATGTCTAGAATGGCCACCAGAGGGCATAAGCGTGCAGAGCGCCGCAGCGTCCAACATTCAGGACAAAGAGGGTCAGCAGATCCAGAGGAGACCTCCCTGACCAGGTTTATGGTCTTTGAAAAGAGACCGAACATCACTGAACTAGCTTAGTTGGTCAAAGTGCATAACTAGTGATCCCAGATTCCCAACTTGCTGCATTACAATCACCAAACTTACGACTGTTTTATTAAAGTAAGAATAAAAAAAACAAATGAACTGGCCAACTCAAGATTCTAGGTACAGTTTCAGGACTTCGTTGAGGTGTTAGCAGCTAACATTAATGGAAGCTAACTGCAACGCTGTTAGCAGCCGACTGTAACTTTGGTGATTTAAATCTGTTAGCAGCTAACTTGTTAATCGGTATTCTCACAGTGGTTGAAAATGATGGCTAGTGTTGGAGGTTTCTTCACCGAGTCGTGACCATCAACTCAACAGGCCAACTAAGGAACTATTTCCCTTCTTACTTCAAAATAAGAGTTTCAAACATACCATACATGTCAAGGTTCACATCTGGGGTTGATCAAAATATGAAATAGCTTAGAGTTGTTACCAGTCCCATTTTGACAGGAGACGGGAGGTTTCATGGTACTCTGGTGATGATGATGCCCTCTGGTGGCCACTGTGTATGAACACAGCTGATCATTTCTGTGTTCATACCAGAACATTCCCTCTGGAGGCGGATCTGGTTTTAGCTGTATATTTATCAGCAATAAATTCATCAAGATTTCTTTAAATCACTGAAATGAGAGGTCTTCACCGCTCTGATGGTTGGAAAACTTTTCACAGTTTTGGTTTCTTATCAGAAATGAACAAATATTTTCATATAAATTTTAAACATATTAATAATTTAAGGTACATTATTCAGAAATTTAAATATTTCCAGGTTAACACTAATAATCCTAAGTGACAGTAACTGAATTAACAGAAAAAAGGATGACATCTAGTGGTGGTTATTAGAACTGCACAGGCCAGATCAATGAACTGATCAGAGATCAGATCATTGATCCGGTTTAAAAACCAAATTAAACCAGATCTGATTTAACTTGTCTGTAAATTTCATCTGTAAAATCTTAACAATGACAGAGTTTCTCCGTCCACGCCAAGGGGCGGGGACTATCTCTGTGGCCAATGGAGTCATGAGCTTCAACAGCCGAGTCTGACCAATCAGAGAGCAGGATTCTCTGACTTCGTAAACAAAGTGTGAGCAGATGTTCAGAGTTGTGTAGTTAATACTTAAACAACCTTAAATAAAGCAGAAATGTTGGATTCTCCTGTTAAATCTCATAGTGCAGGTCGTTGAGCTCCAGTCTGGTGTAATGGCGCCGGTCGAAGGACTCCATGGCCTTCCGGCCGCCCACCGCCAGCGCCAGCGTCAGCACGGCCAGCGCCAGCACCATGAAGGCCACCACGCCGCCCTTCAGCGCCCCCTGGGCCGCCACCGCTTTCCCCCGGCTGGAGCTGGAGTTCAGGGTGGGGTGGCCTGGTTGGAGGTCGGGCTCTGACTGGACCGGGTCTTTGGGAATGAAGATCAGACTTGGTGGTTGAGCTGTCACTGTGGTGGTTGGCTCAGTGGTGGAGGTATGCTGGGGGTGGTGGTGGTGGTTGGAGGAAGGGTGGTGGTGGTGATGGGGAAGGTGGCTGTAGTTGTTGGAGTTGTAGTGGTTGTACTGGTGGTTGGAGCCATAGTGGTGGTTGGAGCTGAAGTTGTTGTTTCTGGAACACTAGTATGTTTATCTTCGACCTCCTTCCTTCCTGTTTCAGCAGGAAGTGATGTCATGGAGCTGGGAGCTGTTTGGGTAGTGGTGGTGGTGGTGAGGGCTGGATGAGATTTTCCTTTCTTGGTGGTTTTGTTTTGCTTCTTGCTGGTTTTGTTGGGTTTTCTGGTGGTGAAGGTGGGAGAGGGTCCTGTGGTGGTGGTGGTGGTGTTGGTGGTGGGTGGACTACCTGCAGGCTCTGTGGCGATGATGATGATGGGTGGAGAAGGTTCTGGGGTGGAGTGCAGTGCCTGGACGGTGGTTGGTGTGCTGGTTGTGCTGGTGGGCTGGGTGGTGGTTGGTGTAGTTGGTGCTGATGTGGTAGAGGTGGAGGTGCTGGTAGTCTGGAGAGTGGTTGTCATGGGAACAGGTCTCAGTGTGGGTGGATGACTTAAACCTGAGCAAGAGAGAAGAAGGTTGAAGTGTAATGACATTTTGGCCACAAGAGGGCAGCAGAGATATAGAGTCATTTCTGCTGACCTGTCTATGGAAGACCATAACTGCCATGAAAGAAGAAAAAAAGTCCAAAAGCAAGCCTTAATTCTGACATAAAGAGTCATAATTTAAAAAAATGTCAATTTTGACTTTTTTAATCACCATTTTGAGGTAAAAAGTCTTCATTTTGAAAGAAGTTATAGTTTTGAATGTTAATGTCAGAATTCTGAGTTTTAAAGTCAAAATTTTGAGACGGTCATAATTTTGAAAAAATAAAAAAAGAAGTACAATTCTGAGAATTAAATTCAAAAATTTGAATTTAAAAGTCATCATTTTGAGCTTTAAAGTAATAATTAAAAAAAAACAACCAATTTTTACACATAAAGTCATAACTTCACACTTTAAAGTAAATTATGAAATTTAAAGTCATAATTTCAGGAGCAAGCCTCAGAAAATCAACATGACTTTCTCAAAATTATGAGAATTATTCTGAAAATTATTATTTTTATTCTCGTAATGAAGGCTTTAAAGTTGGTGATTCTGACTTTCAGTTGGGCTTTTATGTTTTCTTTCATGGCACAGATGGGCTTCCGTACAGGTGAAACGGAAAAGCAGCAGACCTTTGTAGATGTCGTAGGTGTTGCTGCCCTCGGCGGCTTTCATCAGAGGACAGTCCGACTCGGTGGGACAGTGGAACAGCAGGCAGTTGTCTTCGCCGGCGTGTTTGTTGGCTTTGAACACGGCCATGTTGCACCGAGCGCCTTCAGAACACAGAGCACAGGTGGCACTTCAGCTCCCGACCACTAGATGGCGGTAACTGTTACACATTGAACCTTTAGCTGATAGTAAACACAGTCAACCTGCTACGCTGCTGGTCCACCAGGCTCAGCCGGGTCATGGTACCAGAACCCTTTCTGGTTCCGGTTGTTGAACTTTTCATGCAGCCAGCGTCGCAGTGAGAACGATCAGAGTTAAATTCTGTTTAAATTCAGTTTATGGTCAAATGGTTAAATGAAAAATCTGCAGATTGGAAATTTTTTTTATCCTTTTAATTATCAGAATAATTGATTACTAAAACAATCGTTAGCTGCAGCCCTGGTTCTGATAAAACCTTACGGTCCAAGTCAGAAGCTCTAGTCACCATCTCTGCTCTGAACAGATTCCTTAAAGGGACAGTGTCATGTAAAATCAACTTTTCATGTTTTCCTTCATCACAAACAAACCTGCAGTGTTGCTTTGACTCTTTAATGCAAATCCTTTAGTCTCCATGGCAACCATTCAGCTGCCCGAAACGCCTGGATGGACCTAGCCCCGCCTTCAAGGCTTAGCTCCTCCCCCACTCAGTTCCTTCAGACTAGCCAGCAGCAATTAGCAAACTGAGCTCATTACAGGAGCTGCTGCTCAGAGCAACGCAGGTAAAAACTTAAAAGGGTTAATAGAGGAGCCATTTTGGAATGACTTCCTGGAGGCGGAGCTTCAGAAAGAGCAGGAGCTTCTTAAAGAGACAGAGACCCAATGTCAAGAGGTTAAATCAGGAAATAAACTTTCTTTTAATTTTCCAACAGCTGAAGGTAACCAGTTACTGATTAAACTATAAAATGGCTGAAAACAGAGATTACCGCCCCTTTAAATGGGACAGATTTCTGACCAGAACCAGTCCGGATCAGTGGACTGGACCGAACGGCTCGACTTCGGTCCACTTCCAGCATGAAAACACTGATGAAGCAGAGCTGATAACCAGCGGTTCTGATCGGGTCTCACCTGTTCGGACCTCTTCCGAGCAGCAGGCCAGGACGCAGTCCCGCTCCAACCGGACCATCCGGGCCATCATGGCCGCCGAGTCCCGGCTCAGCGCTACCCTGACGTTGATGGCGGCGCCCTGATGCTGCCGGGAGAAACACGTCTCTGGTTCCAGAGCTGCAGCAGGAAGTGACATCAGCAGCATCACGACGAGCAGCCCGGGCAAAGGTCGGAGGTCGGCCGGGGGAGTCATGGCTGTGGCGTGTCGGCTGGGATCACAAAGGTCTCCAAACGGATCCAGTGGAGGTTCTGGAGAGGAAGAACAGAACGCAGTGAGTTCCTCTGGCGGTTCTGGAACCGACAGAAAACATCCTCCAGCAGCTGCAGCTCCTTCCTCTGCGCTCAGATGATGTTCAAACGCTCGGCGTCCCAGATCTGTCCCCTCCTCTGCTCGGCGCCACAAAGAGAGTTAAATCGGACCCGGACACAGGAGGAAAATAGAAATCTAAAAATGGATCTGCTCCTGAAGGAGGAGGATCCATTTTTAGACTCCTTCATCGAGGTCAGGAAACAAACGAGGCTGAGAACCACAAAAACACACCTGAGAGGAAGAACGGATCAGAACCGGGCCGGAGTCAGAGTTCTGCTCGAAAAAGACGAGTCGTGTTCTGGGTCAGCCAGAACACAGAGACCAAAACAGAACCCACACAGAACCTAACAGGACTGGACAGAAACAGATAGAAAAACCCAGTAGAACCAGAACCAGAACTCACCGCCTCTTCAGAACCTCAGGAGTTGTGTGGGTCCAGAGTCCGGTCAGCAGAACTTTGACCCGTTAGCAACACGGTTCCTCTTATCAGAACTTCTCAGCAGCTGATAACATCTGGACCTCCATAGTCCAAGATGACATCAGCAGAACCGCCCCATCCAGAACCTGTTGGGTTCTAAGATTAACCAGTTCTGATCCGATCACACTCTGGGCTTTATCAGCTCTAACTTCACCAGAAGAGCAGGTGACGGTTCCGGTTCTGTATTCTCAAAGGTTCTACACAAACCAACTGATACCCAGAACCATCAGCAGTAGAGGTTCTGGTTCTGGTCGCTAATGAAACTCAGAATGATGTTTGAACACTGCGAACAGAACCGATACCCGTGTGTTCTGGTTCTGATCCAGTTCCGTGAGGCCTGAAGGCCTTAAACAGCCTTTAGCCCGTCATAATCACACTTTCACGATTTTACTATTAATTTATAAATGTTAGAGTTTGAAACTACATGTTCGCCAGCAAAATATTTAACCTGACTGGTTAAATATTTAGTTTGAAGCTCAAAATTTAGTTCGGAGTAAAATCTTTAACTCCGAATCTGCTAAAAAAAAATCTGCTAAAAGAAAATATATATATAATAATAAAAAAAATCACTTGCCGACAACCAGAAATAGACTACCAAAATAAAAGCTGAATCTTCCGAAACGTCTGAATTTAAATCGCTTAATGTCGCCTCTTTACCATCTTTCTTGAACATTAATGCTTAACAGTGATTTTTGAGAATAGGGACAAACTGGTCCTACGCATAAAGCATGAACTTTTAATAAAATATACACAAAATGTAATTTTTTCAAATATCTGACTGAACTAACAATGTATATTGGTCTTTTTCCAGTCCAATGTTCCGTCGAGCAGACACAACCACGTGCATGTACTAGCAGTTTAGTTATCCGTCTTTACACATCGAGATTCCAGTGTTTCATTGAAACACACAACAGCAGTAATCATGGTGAAGTTAGCAAAGGCAGCAAATCAAGCTCAAAAGAAAAAAGCCCCCCCACCTAAACGGGTAGAGGAAGAAGAGGACTCTAGCGAGGAGGACAGCGAAGAGGAAGAGGCTCCTCCAGCTAAGGTTACAAAGAAAGCACCTCCAGCAAAAACTTCAAAAGCTGTCAAGAATGGTGTGACTGCTAAGAAGGCTGAAAGTGATGAAGACGACGATTCAGAAGAGTCATCCGAGGAAGAGGCGCCACCACCAAAAAAGGCGCCTGCAAAAACTGCACCCGCAAAGGCAAAAACGACAGCTAAGGCAGCTGCAGCCAAAGCCGAGGAGTCAGATGATGATGAAGACGATGACGATGAGTCTGAAGAAGAGGCGCCACCTCCCAAGAAAGCAGCCAAGGCAGCTGCAAAGCCTGCCAAGGGTCCTGCCAAGCCTGCAGTGAAGACTAAACCTGCAAAGGAGTCTTCTGATGAAGAGGATTCTGAGGAGGAGGCTCCGCCCCCTAAAAAGGGTGCTCCTGCTAAGCCTGCAGCAAAGGCACCAATCAAGGCTGCTGCTAAAGAGTCCTCTGATGATGATGAGGAAGATGACGACTCAGAAGAAGAGGCCCCACCACCCAAGAAGACCCAAGCAGCCAAGCAATCAGCAAAACCAGCAGCTAAAGGACAGCCCGCTGAAGAGTCATCTGAGGAAGATGACGAGGAAGATGACTCTGAGGAAGAGATGGATACCACTCCAGCTCCTGCAGCCACAAAGGCAAAGAAAGCTGGCATGGTCAAAGCAAAGGAGGAGTCAGAAGAGGAGGATGATGATGATGATGATGATGACGACGACGATGAAGATGATGAGGAAGATGATGAGGAAGAAGATGAAGCCTCAGTGAAACCTGCAAAGAGAAAAGCGGAAGGCAAGAAAGAGACACCACCTGCTAAGAAAGTAAAGTCAGATGGTGAAGGGCTCAGTTTATTTGTTGGAAATTTGAACTGCAACAAAGATTTTGAAGAGATCAAAGATGGGCTGAGAAAGTTCTTCTCAAAAAACGACATTGAGGCCACTGATGTTCGCCTTGGAATGTCAAAGAGATTTGGCTATGTGGACTTTGCAAATGAGGACGATCTCAACAAAGCGCTGGAGCTCAACGGCAAGAAATTCATGGGTCAGGAGGTGAAGCTGGATAAAGCTCGCAACAAAGAGAGCTCACAAGAGGGCAAGAAAGAGAGAGATGCTCGGACACTGTTTGTAAAAAACCTTCCTTACTCTGCAACAATCGATGACCTGAAAGAGGTGTTTGAAAGTGCGGTTGACGTTCGGTTACCACAAGGCCAAACTGGTTCAAACAGAGGCATTGCCTACATTGAGTTCAAAACTGAGGCTGAAGCAGAGAAGATGCTGGAGGAAGCGCAGGGAGCTGAGCTGCAGGGGAGATCCATCATTGTTGACTATGTTGGAGACAAGAGCCAAAAAGGAGGAAGGGCATCTGCAGGTGGCGCTGCCAGCAAAACATTGGTGGTGAATAATCTCTCCTTCAGTGCCACAGAGGAAGTGCTGCAATCCACTTTTGAGAAAGCTGTCTCTGTAAGGATTCCTCAAAGAGACGGACGGCCTAAAGGCTTTGCTTTTGTAGAATTTGAAAACGCAGAGGAGGCCAAGGAAGCTTTGGAAAACCTCAACCACACAGAAATAGAAGGTCGCTCCGTCCGACTGGAGTTCAGCCAGAGCAGCGGTGGAAGAGATGGAGGTCGAGGAAACTCGGGTCCAACAAAAACTCTTTTTGTCAAGGGTCTTTCCGAAGACACAACAGATCAGTCTCTTAAGGACTCCTTTGAAGGGTCTGTGGCAGCCAGAATAGTTACAGACAGAGACACCGGCGCATCAAAAGGTTTTGGTTTCGTGGACTTTGATAATGAGAGTGATTGCAAGGCAGCAAAGGAGGCCATGGAGGATGGTGAAATAGACGGCAGCAAAGTGACTCTGGACTACGCCAAGCCAAAGGGTGATGGTGGCTTCCGTGGAGGCAGAGGTGGCGGCGGCGGCGGAGGACGAGGAGGTTTCCGTGGAGGCCGTGGTGGGTTCGGCGGGTTTGGTGGGTTCGGCGGTCGTGGTGGCGGCAGAGGAGGAGGAGGAAGGGGTGGACGCGGTGGACGTGGAGGCTTTGGAGGTGGAAGAGGAGGCGGCGGATTTGGAGCAAAACCCCAGGGGAAGAAAATCAAGTTTGATGACTAAATCTTTGGTCTATTTTTTATGTTTTTCAATGGACTCTGGCTTCATCGGTTTTCAGAGCCTTTGGACATTCCAGAAAACGTCATAGTTATATTTAACTGTAAAGGGGCATTTTAAGCCCTTTCTAGACCTCCCTCACCTACTCTACCCTCCTGTGCCAGAATGGTACTTCAGACCTTTTCAGCTTATGTGCTACATGTGAGAACTGAATGTCCCAAATGCAGACCTGCACCTCTTTTCCTCCTAAGGTTTTTCAGAAGGAGTAATATGAAATATCTGAAAAGCAAGTTTGTGTAACAAAAAGCTTGTTTTGTCAGATATATTGTGTAAATTTAAACAGTTTGTATGTTTTCATTTTACCTTTTTGTAAAAAAAGAATTTACACTTGTATCCGTTTTTATTTTGTTTTAGTTTTCATTAGTTAAGTTTTACTGTGAAATGATTTGTATTTTCATGGTTTGCTGAGTATCTGTCACGGTTCTTTGATGGGGATAAGTAGGTTGCGGATGCAAGGCCACTGTGTAACAAAACATGTATTGATTAATTTTTTTCTCCATCTCAAGATTTTCACTTGAAATAAAACCTCATAGGGCAAAAAAAAACAAAATAAAAAAAAAAACTAACAATGTATATTTTCCAGGTATTTGCTGAATATTATTTTATTTTAAACATTGTAGTCGGTGGATGGTGCCTGTAAAATCCCTCGTCCAGGAGCAGAACTCAATACATTATAATAGTTTAAAACAATTAAAGAAATATTACAATTACATATTATTACCATTAAGTATAAGCAGTCATATAAATAATTATAAAAGTAGCAATAAATTGAATTAAAAATCATTTTAATATATTTTCCAACTCCATTGAAATGTCCCTAGTTTTTGTCAACACCGTCAGAAATGAAAAGAATGTAAAAAAAATCAGGCATTATTGGGGCACCAGAACTTCTGAGGACCCCATGACCACTTCCTGTTTCTTCCTTTGCTAACAGGGCTAGTTAGCTCCGGTTAGCTTATGTTATTCTTTAGTTTTTTCTTCTTTTTATTCCCAAGTTGTTCATCACAACCATGACGTGTCAACACCATAACTGACAATTTACACAACTTTGATGAAATTTGTGAAATAAAAGCTTAATTTTGGTAAAATGTAAAGATTTCATGGACCTGATGAGCTACAACATGGCCTCCTTCAGAATAACAGCATATAAACTGAGGTAGCTTAGCTTTTCGTCAACTCCATCAGAGTTTTTCTGACTCTTTCAGTGAAATTGTTGTCAAATCTCACTTAAATGTGCAATTAATTCATTTTAATGTATTTTACATAAATTGTATTACTTCACATGTACCAAGTTTTTCATTTTACTCACCAGTTTGTCACCTTCAGCTCTGGGTCAATCCGTCAGATGGACTTTATGGTGTTTTTTGTTTTAAATAATGTTTATTTTGTTTCTTGAGAAGCATTTGTCTGTAAAATGAGTAAAATATCACTAATAGGGTCATTAAAAATTATTTTATATTTATTTTGTCAGATGGTGACAAAGTTCTGGGTCAGGTCCATTAAAAATGTAATTTGTATAAAAATGTTGCAACTGGGAGCCCGTAGCTTAGCATCTTTACATTTCCAAAACATTATTTGTCATATTTGCATAAATAAGGTTGAGAAATAATAAAAAAAAATGGAAAAATTAAAACCCATTTTGTCCCTATTCTCAAGAATCACTGTTAAAACAAAGGATGAGCCGTTTTAAGGTAATACAGACGTTAACCAACAGATCTACAGCAGCAGAGATGAATTCACTTATCGATAACTTCCGGTTATCGATAAGTGAATTAGCATTTTAGCTATTTGGCGCCAAACTAAATATTTAGCTCGATAACTTATTAAACTAAGCTTGATAATTAAATATTCAGTTTGAAACAGCAACATTTATAAATGAATAATTAACATGTTAACAATACCTGTAGTAATACTCAGCTCAGATGTGTGTTGACCTGCAGGCCCCTTTATGGTCCATGGAAAGCCCCTCATGGGGCCCATTTTTATGTGGTACCACACAGAAGTTAAAGATGGGACCCAAACTTACTGCCCATTGGTGGGTTTCATCAAATGCTCTATGGGGTCAATATGGAAGCCGGCCGGTCCCACATGGGGCCCATTTCAGGAGGAATCAGCTTAGTTCTAAGAAAATATGAATATAACAGCTGGAAACATGTCAACAGAAAAAAACCTGATTGGACCCAAACCAGCGTTATTGTTTCCTAAATGGTCCGATTGGTTTCTAGGCCACCCGTATGGTACCCACATAGAACTTAAATATGGGCCCCAAACAGGTTCTGTGTATCTTTACGAGGCTTGACCCCATTTTTCAAACTTACGTAGTGATGGGCCCAATAAGGAGGCTGTGGGTATTAATGTATTCACCTCTTATGGGTCCCACAGTGGCTATGAACTGAACCGAGTCAATCTGTACTTTGGAAATAAAAACCCAGGATCTCTAGCAGTTCCAGACTCTCAGACCTTATGGGTCACACAGTGGCTGAACTGGTTTTACTGGTAACCGGTGTGAAACCAGTTCAGTGAGTGAATCGGTTCTGGATTTCTGCTGTTTATGTTCAGAAAAACTGGATGTTTCCGGATTGTGTAAATACATAACCTTTTTTTAAACATCCCGATCAAGGCGCGTTGACTGATACGTACTGGTTATACTGGTTACACTGGTTATACTGGTTACACTGGTTATACTGGTTACACTGCTGCCGATCAGCAACACAAAGCGGCGGTGTACCTGAGCGGTCAGCGGGGACTCCGTTCAGCTCAGCCCGGCCTCCATCGTCCTCCGGCGGTCAATGTGGGGGCGGATGAGTCGGTGTTTCACTGCAGGCTGGAGGAATCCAGCGGGTCCAGTTCACCAGAACCAGAACCAGTTCGTTCCCAGTTAGCGGCGTCAGCCATCCCAGGACGACATGTCGGGAACCAAAGAAAAGCGGAGCAGCAATGAGGAAAACGCCGGTGGGCTGAGCGGGGATGAAGGACTCAGCAGGAGGAACCAGCGGAGGACAGCAGCAGCAGGTGCCCGCTCAGAGAGCCTGGAAGGCGGCCAGCAGCTGCTCTCTGCCTCCGGATGCTGGTGCGCAGGATCCGCTGCTGCTCTCCTCAGTCTGACCCATTTTAGTCTTTGTCCTCTGGAAGGGGGAGGGAAAAGCCTGCACCCCAGTCTGAGCAAAACAAGCCCCGAAAGCAGCCCGGAAATAACAAACACTCACATGAATTATTACTATAAAGACGCTTTCTGGTCCTCAGCTGCAGAGGACGGAACATTAAACCAGTTTATTAATCAGCTGATCAATAATTAAAGATCTGATGGAGGAAACATCTGAAAGAGAAGATGGTCTCCATGTAGAAACCAGTATCTGCTGTATGGAAGGCCGTTAGAGCATTAAACACCCGCTAAACTGCGGAAACATTGCGTACAGGGCCGGCCCCAGATCCTATGGGGCCTGAAGCAGATCTGATCTGGGCCCCTGCAGAGCATCTGGACAAGAATTACAAATAATCCAAGGCTGTAAATGTTCTAGTGCTTAATATTATGAACATTAAATACGGTCCCCACTCATGTCAACAATAACAGAGATTTAATCCAGGAAAGTTTTGTTAGCTGGAAGCTAGCTGAACATCACTGCTGGTTGTCACTGTTACAGTTACTAGCTTACCAACTAAACATTTAGTTAACAAGCTTTAGCTCCAAAATAAATATTTATGGAACTTGCTGATGAGCAGAGGTGGATTATCAAAATAAAAGCAGGAGTTGATTCAGATTCCTTCGGTGCTAATGAAGTCACTGTCTTTAAACGGTTTTAAGCTGAAATGTTCAAGAGGAAAAGAAACGAAACAGGAGTTTTTAAAGAGTTTAGCAAACCCAGCTTTTATTTTCGTAGTCTACTTCCTGTTATCAGCAAGTGGATTTCTATTCACTTGCCAAACCTAATCGGTGGCTAACTGAACATTTAGTTTGCTAAATAAATAAACTGTTTAAAATTTAAACATTTAGAAATAAACATGATGAAAATATTAACCCTTTTTTTTTTTAGACTAAATCACCCAAAATAGTAAATCTAACTTTAATCACTTCTTGTTTATGAAAATGTTTATCTCTTCATGATGGTCAGACATCGTACGGAAAAACATTAATGACAAAAATGTTTTTTCGTCTTCAGACATGATGGACTGAGACATCTGATTCAAAACAGACCTCGGTCCAAATGAAGACCGGATTCTGTCTCTGCTCCACCAGAACCTGAAACCCAAACAGCTGAGACGTTTGATCTTCACCTTGACCTCTGCAGGGCTTTCAGGTCCAAATGACCCGATTTACGGCCGGTTCTCCTGTCCAATCACAAACTGAGACCAGAGATGGAACATCTGGACCTTTTTATTACAACAGAGAAACAGTAAAAATGTCCACTGGGTCCTGACTGGGTTCTGAACAGGTTCTGCCCTCAGAAACAGAAATTAATCTGCAGCTTCGGTTCCGTTAAACCCGACCAGATGAAGCTCAGAGAAGGTTCTGATCCACACCAGGTGGTTCTGAGTTCATGCAGAACCTTCCTGACGAATCGGACCTCGGCTCACTCCACATCCTCCATCTCCACGTCTCCACGGCAACCAGGCCCCGTCTTCTTCCTCTTCTTTGGAGCAGCTGATGATGATGAAGAGGAGATCTTCTTCTGTGGTTCTGGTTCCACTGAGGACGAAACATTTCAGACTGAAGTTAGACGGACGGTCAGACCCGAGTTCTCCTGCTGGCAGCCAGTCGGGTCAGAACCAGAAGCAGGTTTCACCAACTCAAATCTAAGATCTTTTTAAAACGGTTAAGAATTAAATTTAAGACTTTTATCACCACAGAAATGTACAAAAGAAAATCTCACATTTATACCTATGTGATATTTAAAAGCACTGAAAGCTATTGAGGAAAAGATGGCACCTCTTTGTGATGTAGCTAGTAGCATGTAGCTAGTAGCTAGCTTCATCGTCCAGCTAACCGGCGGTGAAAATGCACTAAAACCACAAGAATGCAAATAAGCTAGCTGGTAGCGATGCTAATCTCCAGCACCTAGAAATTCATTCAGAAATTACTTTTAATTCAGAAACTAATTTTTCTGTTCAAAAATAAAAAATTTTTTTGTGACTGACGAGAGAAAAATGAATAAAACATTTATAAAGAAAAATCTACAAGGTTCCAGATTCCATCAGTTCATATTTAAATCAAATAGGTCTGTGCATAAAATTATGTCACTATTAGGTTAGCTTAGCCATCTGTTTTTATTAAATGATAAAAAAATTTAAGTATTATTCAAAAACATCATTTTACAAAAAAATCTAACAAAATTTTTTGAAGGCTTTTGAATTAATTCAGAAATGCCAGGACTAGGAAATGCAGTTCTCTATATAATCTACTTTTTTGCACCTTTATTAGCTGACTAGCTAGCATTAGCAACTAGTTAGCGGTAGCCTCAACCGGCTCAGTTCACAGTTCGTAAGGAAGACGTCTGCGTGTGTCTCTAGCATTTGCCTGACAGAAAAATAAACAATATTAAATGGTTCTGCTGTGGTCCAATGCAGGCGGAGCGTCGTTTGGACCTTCAGGTGAGTCACAGGTTCTACCTTCCATGGACGACTTCTCCGTCTGCAGGTGCTGCAGCTGCTTCAGCAGCTTCCGCCTCTTCTTCCCAGAGAGCGTGATGTTGGCTCTGGGGCTGGACCTGAGGGACACGCAGGACAGGTGAGAGGAGGACAGGTGAGAGATGGACAGGTGAGAGGAGGACAGGTGAGAGATGGACAGGTGAGTTCTGTCCATCTGCAGCACTGACCGTCTCTTCTTCAGGTGATGGACGGTGATGAGTTCTTGGTCCACTACGGCTCCGATGATCTGGTTCTGCTTCTTCTTCTGCCGGCCCAGAACCCGGCGCCGCTTGAAGAGCTTCTTCCCGAGCTCCTGAAGGAAACCAGGACAGGTCAAAGGTTAGGAGGCTTCAGGAGTATGGAGCAGAGATGACCATCCAGGAGGAGGCGCTGGTCTGTGTCAGAACAGTACTGACCAGGATTATGTTGTCATAGTAACCGATCTAAAACCTGTTTCATGTTGGAGGAAAAGAGTTAACTTTTTAAAAATAACCATAAACGTGTGAAGAAAATGAAGAAAACTGACAGAACTGATCATCTGCCCCTTGTGACGTCATCACAACCAAGTGGACAGGGCAGCTAGCTCTCACGAGGGCAGATATTCCTTAAATCAATAACTGAACCTTTAATTGATAAATAAACCTCACATCCGGTTCTGACCAAATGGGTCTTGAAGGAATCTGACGGACTTTCCAGAAGCATCTGGCCTGTGGCTTTAATGTTCTGTCAGTTTCTGTTGGTTCAGCAAGTGGATCGGAACCGGAACCTTCTGGACCTCTGACTCGCAGCTTTCAGTTCGGCTGACCCGGATCCTGAACCAGAACCCGTCAGAACCGCTAGCTCCGGCTTCTTACCGTCTTGGGTCTGTTTATTTTCCCTCCTGGAGGCGCCATGTTGCTCCTCTTCTCCCACGAGGAACGGAACCGCTTTTCTTCTTCTGCTGTTTCAGCGCCAGACAGCGCAACACCGCCCCCATGTGGCCAAACTCTAGATTAGTCTCTCTCTCTCTCTCTCTCTCCCCCCAGTATCTTGGTTGTTCCTAGAGCTGCACATTTCTGGACTGAGATGTCTGATGTTGTTCCTGGGGTCTGTTGTAGCTCCAGTTTGGGGGTATATATATATATATATATATATATATATATATATATATATATATATATATATATATATATATATATATATTACTGCTGCTAAAATTACTGCTGCTAAGCTTTGACTTTGTAACCTGTAACCTTAAACAAACGGCGCCACATAGTGGACACATAGAGGCACTGCTGTTGTAAAATATTTAATTAAAACCAGATTTAACAGATTTTATAAGAAATAAATGAATAATTAGTTCATACAGATTACAAGACTTACTAGAGAATATCAGATAATTCTATCTAGAATTGATTGAAATGGATTTTTTGAACTAAGTTTTAATTGAACCATGAAATGTTTTAGTTTCTAAACTGAGCTTCTAAAATGAAATCTGTTGGTTAAAGGTGATTGTTCTGTTTTGAAGTTATAAATGTTGTTTTTTGGTACCTATTTAAGAAAAAAGGGAGACAGTCTGTCCTCAAGTTATTTCAGGTACAACGCAGTAAGTTTGTTGTTGTTCGAAACAAAACTTTATTAAACGGTAGAAATGGACACCGTCAGTGTAAATTACTGTTGAAATCTGTCATGCATTGCCGGTAGGTATTAAGTTTGTAACATTGTTTCTGTCTGGCGATGGCGCTGCTCTAATGAGATGTTTTAAGGTAGAGTATGTTTATGTTAATTAGATGCGCAGTTGGTAGCCTAGATGTACGCATGTAGATGTGATGATCGGTAGAAATTGAATGGAGTGTATTTTATGCTGCATATGATCAAATATTTCAGTTTCAGTTCAGATTTCAGTTTTACTCTTTTAATATTCATTAAACCTGCTGACAACAGACATGAAGCTGTTAGAAAGTCTTTGCATCAGAGAAACACCAGCAGTGATGTTTGAAAATGTTGGAGTTTCAGACGTTTACTGGGAAAAGAACAAATAAACAATCTAAGTGTTGGAACCTAAAACCTTCCATCTAATGGGGCTAATTTTCCAGAACTGAACTTGAGGTTCTGATGGACCAGTCAGTGGTTCTGATGGACCAGTCAGTGGTTCTGATGGACCAGTGGTTCTGATGGACCAGTCAGTGGTTCTGATGGACTGGTGGTTCTGATGGACCAGTCAGTGGTTCTGATGGACCAGTCAGAGGTTCTGATGGACCAGTCAGTGGTTCTGATGGACCAGTCAGAGGTTCTGATGGACCAGTCAGAGGTTCTGATGGACCAGTGGTTCTGGTGGACCAGTCAGTGGTTCTGGTGGACCAGTGGTTCTGATGGACCAGTCAGTGGTTCTGGTGGACCAGTGGTTCTGGTGGACCAGTCAGTGGTTCTGATGGACCAGTGGTTCTGATGGACCAGTCAGTGGTTCTGATGGACTGGTGGTTCTGATGGACCAGTCAGTGGTTCTGATGGACCAGTCAGTGGTTCTGATGGACTGGTGGTTCTGATGGACCAGTCAGAGGTTCTGATGGACCAGTGGTTCTGGTGGACCAGTGGTTCTGATGGACTGGTGGTTCTGATGGACCAGTCAGTGGTTCTGATGGACCAGTGGTTCTGGTGGACCAGTCAGTGGTTCTGGTGGACCAGTGGTTCTGATGGACCAGTCAGTGGTTCTGGTGGACCAGTCAGTGGTTCTGATGGACCAGTGGTTCTGATGGACCAGTCAGTGGTTCTGATGGACCAGTGGTTCTGGTGGACCAGTCAGTGGTTCTGGTGGACCAGTGGTTCTGATGGACCAGTCAGTGGTTCTGGTGGACCAGTGGTTCTGGTGGACCAGTCAGTGGTTCTGATGGACCAGTGGTTCTGATGGACCAGTCAGTGGTTCTGATGGACTGGTGGTTCTGATGGACCAGTCAGTGGTTCTGATGGACCAGTCAGTGGTTCTGATGGACTGGTGGTTCTGATGGACCAGTCAGAGGTTCTGATGGACCAGTGGTTCTGGTGGACCAGTGGTTCTGATGGACTGGTGGTTCTGATGGACCAGTCAGTGGTTCTGATGGACCAGTGGTTCTGGTGGACCAGTCAGTGGTTCTGGTGGACCAGTGGTTCTGATGGACCAGTCAGTGGTTCTGGTGGACCAGTCAGTGGTTCTGATGGACCAGTGGTTCTGATGGACCAGTCAGTGGTTCTGATGGACCAGTGGTTCTGGTGGACCAGTCAGTGGTTCTGGTGGACCAGTGGTTCTGATGGACCAGTCAGTGGTTCTGGTGGACCAGTCAGTGGTTCTGATGGACCAGTGGTTCTGATGGACCAGTCAGTGGTTCTGGTGGACCAGTCAGTGGTTCTGGTGGACCAGTCAGTGGTTCTGATGGACCAGTGGTTCTGATGGACCAGTCAGTGGTTCTGATGGACTGGTGGTTCTGATGGACCAGTCAGTGGTTCTGATGGACCAGTGGTTCTGATGGACCAGTCAGTGGTTCTGATGGACTGGTGGTTCTGATGGACCAGTCAGTGGTTCTGATGGACCAGTCAGAGGTTCTGATGGACCAGTGGTTCTGGTGGACCAGTGGTTCTGATGGACTGGTGGTTCTGATGGACCAGTCAGTGGTTCTGATGGACTGGTGGTTCTGATGGACCAGTCAGAGGTTCTGATGGACCAGTCAGAGGTTCTGATGGACCAGTCAGTGGTTCTGGTGGACCAGTGGTTCTGATGGACCAGTCAGAGGTTCTGGTGGACCAGTGGTTCTGATGGACCAGTCAGTGGTTCTGATGGACCAGTGGTTCTGGTGGACCAGTCAGTGGTTCTGGTGGACCAGTCAGTGGTTCTGATGGACCAGTCAGTGGTTCTGGTGGACCAGTCAGTGGTTCTGATGGACCAGTGGTTCTGATGGACCAGTCAGTGGTTCTGATGGACCAGTGGTTCTGGTGGACCAGTCAGTGGTTCTGGTGGACCAGTGGTTCTGATGGACCAGTCAGTGGTTCTGGTGGACCAGTCAGTGGTTCTGATGGACCAGTGGTTCTGATGGACCAGTCAGTGGTTCTGATGGACTGGTGGTTCTGATGGACCAGTCAGTGGTTCTGATGGACCAGTGGTTCTGGTGGACCAGTCAGTGGTTCTGGTGGACCAGTGGTTCTGGTGGACCAGTCAGTGGTTCTGGTGGACCAGTGGTTCTGATGGACCAGTCAGTGGTTCTGGTGGACCAGTGGTTCTGATGGACCAGTGGTTCTGGTGGACCAGTGGTTCTGATGGACCAGTCAGTGGTTCTGATGGACCAGTGGTTCTGATGGACCAGTCGGACTCGGACTCAGATATGACGACATGTTTAATCAGAACAGGCTTCACCAACATGAACATGTGAACTTTGGCCTGGCGAAGCAGAGCGTGGAGAAAACCGACGGTCAGTGAAGGCACCACGAGCAGGAAAACAGCTTCAACACGTTTAAATGAAAGAAAAAGACAAAAAAAGTCGAGTTTTCTTTACTTCAGTCAACAAACAAGTTTATAGATTATAGTCAGATATCTAAAGTGCATTATGGTACAAAAATATAGAAGGTCAGCAGCACCTCGATACGTTTCAAAATAAATACACCAAAATAAATTACTGGAAATAATCAGACATTACTGGAATAAAAAAGGATTCACAAAGATTAAAATCTGTGGCGGCACAGAGCGCCGATAAGGTTTCATTTAAACATAATCTGCTTCTTAATCTCAGATATTTACACAAAATAAATATTTCCTTTCTGCGGTCCGAGCGCTCCGTGACGGGAGAACGAGTCGAGAACATTGAGGGTCCAGGAGGCGAAGCCAAGATTTCTGTCTGCAGACACAGAGAAGAAAAGCTTCAGATTAGAACCTGGAGCCTCAGATTACCACAGATTACCCAACATCAGACGGTTCATTTGACAGATTATCCAACATCAGACGGTTCATTTGTTCCAGCTGTGACGGTTCTGGAGGATATTTTAGATAAAATTCAGCCGATTTTATTAATTTAATCCAGATTATTAATGAAATCAGTTCAGATCAGATTGTGGATTTATGAGGGAACCAGCCAATGGGACCGGACCAGGACAGCGGTTCTGATGCTCCAACCACAGCAGAACCAGAACCATGCGGTCCAAAGCCTCACTGACGGTACCGTCTGGTTCTGGAGACTAAATCCGGTCTCTGGTCTCCATGGAAACCTGATCAGCTCCAGACCGGACCAGAACCGTTTGTACCAGTGAGGTTCTGCAGGTCAGAACCAGAACCCAGCAGTTAAAGCGGGCCGGCAGCCAGAACCCAAACGGATCCGGTACCAGAACCTCTCAGTTACACGGCGGCTGGTTCCTGACGTTTGTCCTGAACCCAGTTGGTTGGAGCTGCTGGTTCTTCCAGTTTTACTCTACAGAATATTTTACTGGAATTTGATGTTTTGATCTTTAATTGTTCAAAACAAACAGATATTCTGGCGCCCGCAGCAGCAGCAGCACCCTATCGGTTCTCTGCCTCGCTGATCGGGTCCGGTGAACGGGTTCCTTCAGCACCGGACCAATTCTGGACCGCTGGAGGAGCCGAACCACGAAGCAGAACGTTCTGCTACGCCTCTATGACCGCCGGTACCGCGGCGACCCAAACCCACTCACCTCCGTCAGAGGCTGACGGCGTCTCACTGCAGCGCCCCCTGCAGGCCCAGCAGAGGCCTCCACTCCAGGTGGAGCCCGCTGCCCGCCTCCTCCTCTGGCCTTCGCCGGACGGCGCGAACCGTCCTCTTCCTCTTCTCCGCCTCCTTCCGGCGGCCGGACTTCCCCTTCCGCTTCCTCTTGCCGGGAACCTTCTCCTTGTAGGACCTATTGGTCTCCTGCGGCAGGTGGGTGCCCTCCTCCTCCTCCTCCGCCTGGAACATGATGGGGAGGTTCTTGGTTCCTCCGGGGGGCTTGGACTGCAGGGTGCTGCCCGTGGTGCTCGGGTTGACCCCCAGGCCCGGTCCGGGCGGCCCGGCGCCGGCGCCGCTGCTGCCCCCGGCGCCGCGGACCGGGAGAATCTCGGCCGTGTGGACCGCGTCCAGGATGCCCTGAAGGAACATGCGCCGCCGGAAATCCTGCAGCATCCGGCTTTTGTCGTGCATGAGCTGAGTGTCGGTCACAGAGCGCCTCCTGGTGGCAGAGAGAGAAACAGCTGAGCCTCGGCCCAGGGGGCAGCACACTAAAAATAACAATAATAACAATAATAACAATAATAATAATAATAATAATAATAATAATAATAATAACAATAATAATAACAATAATAATAATAATAATAACAATAATAATAATAATAACAATAATAATAATAATAATAACAATAATAATAACAATAATAACAATAATAATAATAATAATAATAATAATAACAACAATAATAATAATAATAATAATAACAATAATAACAATAATAATAACAATAATAATAATAATAATAATAATAATAATAACATTTTCCATCTATGAGTAGCAGATTTTTGTGCTGTTTGGAAAGTTAATGAAAAACAGAAATAAATCGGGCTCTTTAGCCGAGGTCCATCTAAATGTCACTATTTATGAATAATTACTGCCATTAATTTAATAATGTTAGAAAGCTGAATATTTAACTCCACATGTAGCTAAATATTGTTGATTGAATCTGTGACTTATAAACAAATGAAAAACATTTTGTCTCTTTTGAAACAAATAAATTAGAAACTAATTACTTGTTTGTAATAATGGTAAGTAGCAGGTTTGATATTTAGCCTGCTAACTTTTAGCTTCAGTGTAAATAATTAGCATGTTTGCTAACTGAATATTTAGTTTTAAACTGTGACATTAATAACCGAGTTAATAAAATGTTGGGTCTGAGCTGCTGGTCCACCAGAACCATCTTTCCAGAAGCCGAACCTCATCAGAACCGCTTTAATCCGCTTCCCGATCCAACAGAATATAAAAGTGACCACAGGAGGGCGCCGTCTGCTCGGACTCTGCCGACCTCTTTGGGTCCACCTGAGGGTCTGAGAGGTTCGGAACCTGCGGGATGGATGCAGCCGAACCGCTGAGGAGGAGCAGCTGCTCTCCGTCAGGTTCGGGAACTTCCTGCTGAGTTCTGATGACTGCGCAGGTTCGGTTCTGATCCAAAGTGCTAACCAGCAATAACCTCCTGGGTTCCGATCCACCTTTCATCCCGCTGAGACCAAACTGATCAGAACTTTGCTCCGGTTCCGGCTCTTGTGAGAGGAAACCGACCCCTGCAGGTTCTGATCCAAATCCCTCCATAACAACATAAGAACTGTCAGGTTCGGTTTAAACCCAAAAGATCAGAACCGGAAAGGTTCGGACCATCTAATCCGAACTGCTGCAAAGCAACTTAAATGTTTTATCTATCAGAACCAGAACCGAACTCTGGTTTCTGTTGAAATAAAACATTCAGAACCTCAGCGGTTCTGCTCGTTCCCGTCCTGATGCCGTGAAGTGGACCTGACCTGGCTGGACCCGGATCACATCCAGAACCGACCCAGAGATAATGTGGGAAAGTTCTGCCGGACCGGCTCGGTTTGCTTTGGTTCCGAGCCGAACTGGTTCTGCTGGCGGTCCAGTTGACCTCGCAGGGACCAGCCGAACATTTAACACTCTGGTACCGAACCGGAGGAGAACTGGACTTACATTCTGCCGCTCAGAGTGTCGACGGGCCGGCCCGCGAACGGAACCGGGGAGCAGAGCAGGAAGACCGCGAAGAACCACCGCTGCAGGAGGCTGCTGGAGAACAACATGGTTCTGGAAGGGAAGAACAGAACACAGGCCGGTCAGAACCCAACCGAACCGAGCCAGAACTCTAACAAACTTTTTAACCCAGGCAGAAATAAACAGAACCGATTCAGAACTCTTTAAACTGGACTCAGCAGAACCAGAGTCAGAAATCTGCAGAACTCTACAGAACTTCACAGAAACTAATCAGAACCGGGTCAGAACTCTACACGGAGCAGAACAACCAGAGCTCAGCAGCAGAACAGTCGGAACCCGGTCCAAACTCTGCTGGGGAGCAGAAAGCGGATCTCAGAGGAAAGCAGAAACCTAGAACTGGGTCTGGTTCCGACAGAACTCCATCAGAACCCAGTCAGAACTCCATCAGAACCCGGTCAGAACTCCATCAGAACCCGGTCAGAACTCCATCAGAACCCGGTCAGAACTCCATCAGAGAGGTTCCACTCACAGGTCCGTCCCCAGGGTCACCGGGTCGTCAACAGGAGGTCCAGTGAGGCTCAGCGTGCCGCAGAGCTGCTGCTGCAGATCCATCTGAGCTGCGGCGCTGCTGCAGCAGCAGAGGAGGAGGAGGAGGAGGAGGAAGAGGAGGAGGAGGAGGAGGAGGAGGAGGAGGAGGAGGAGGAGGAAGAGGAGGAGGAGGAAGGAGGCGCTGCAGCCCAGAGCAGCTGAGATCAGGGGTCAGCGGGGGTCAGGACTCAGCACCTGGAAGGTTCTGCTGGAGGTTTAAACCGGCCAGAACATCTGGACGGCCGACCTTGACCTCCCGGATTGACCTCTGTTGCCATGGTTTCCGCCCTGCTGCTCTGCAGGGCCGGTCTGAACGTTTGTGGGGCCCTGAGCTGCACGTTCCTAAGCTACGCTACGTGTAGCTGCTAGCGTTAGCATCAGTTATCATTAGCTCACATCATTCCAGATTTTAACCTGACAGGAGAAACAAACTAAAAAATTACTTTAGAAATATTTGAAGGTAAAATAAAAACCAAAGTAAATAACTTTGATCTTATTTCTCCATTATTCCTGCAACTTCTATAAATATAGAAATCAACTCCTGTGTGTGTATATCTATCTGTATAGATGCATGTATCCATGTCATCAGGCTGGCTCTGTGCGCCCCCTGCTGGCCTGGAGGGCCTGACCAGCACCTCACACATGCCTCTGGCCGGCTCCGTCTTTAATCCACTGGAGAAATACATCATAAAAACAACAATATTTATAAACCAAAGTGGAGATTTAGGTTGTTAATAAAGTGATAAAACACGATTCAACATGTTTGACCAACTTTACCTTTAATACGCTGAACAGATCAGATCTGAACGTTCGTCATGAGGGCCGAAGTCGTCAACTTACATCGAAAATCAACGAAAAGTTTTTAATTAAATACGATTTTTATATATAAAAATCGTGTTAAATGACAGGCGTCCATTTTGATTATTATCTTTGGCTGAACTGGAGAAACTAAATACATTTTGAATCTTTTCTGAGCAATAAAAACAGGATCTGGTTGTTTATTTGAAACTTCTTCCTGTTTTAGTCCAGCAGTTGAAGCAGATCACCTGGTTACCACGGCGACAGAAAGGAACCAGACATCACGTTGTGTTGCGTTAAACATTTTTTAACCAAATGTTTTAATTTCTCTATGAACCTCCGAATGTTTGATTCCAACAGGAAGCCATGTTTGTTTTGAAGCGATCTGATTGGCTGTTTAGCTCAGCGCTGCGCTGCCCCCTGGGGGTGAGGCAGGGGAAACTGGTCTGGAGTTCCTCAGGGCGCCGTCATCCGTTTAGGTCGCTGTCCTTCGTCGACCCGCTGTGACATCACGGGTCAGCTGACCCGGATCCGGGGAAGAGAACCGGCCCGGTTCTGCTGCAGGTTGGAGTGGAACTGTGGACCGCTGAGATGTTTCTCCATCAGCTGAACAGAACCAGCAGAGGTTCTGGAAGTCCAGCTGAGTCAGACCCGATTATTGGCCCGGACCGGACCGGACCGGACCGCTCTCTGAAACCCGAGCCCCCTGCGCAGCTCCAGGACCCGGTTCGGAGCGGACTCCTCCTGCCTGTGGATCAAACGGACCACCAACACAGCACTGCTCTTACATAAGCTCCACACTGCTGCTGTTGTTCTGCCCGGCCCGGAGAACCGGCCAGAACCACTCCCAACATTAAACCCAGTCCACTCGGAACCGACTCTCTCCAGCTGCTTCATTAGAAGCAGGAAAACCCGATGACATCAGAACCGCCTTTAGGAATATTAAAAGCTAGTGATGCAGATGTGACGGACCGGGACTGGAGTCCAAGTTCTACCAAACGACCCGGTTCTTCTGAACCGATAGAACATCAGAGATGGAGTCCAGAGAAGTTCTGAGCCGGACGGGAAGAACCGGATCTGCACAGTGCTGCACGGCGGTGGCACCATCATGACCCAGACAAACCTGAACACAGCGGTTCTGTTTGAAGAGCGCACAGCGGCACCGAACTGGGCCGGACGGAACCACAACACCAGAACATCCAACAAACTTTATTGATCCCAGCAGGAAACCAAACGTCGTCATAAAGGATCTCCAGTAGCAGTCAGTCTTACACCTGAAGAGGCCTCTGACTGAAGGCTGCTGCTGTATGACGGCCCCATGCTAACATGCTAACATCCACAGCGGCAGGACCTGGATGACATCATCAGTTGCTAGCCAGCTCTGCTAATCCGCCTCCTTTGCTTTTGCCGCTCGCCTCCTCTTGCTGCTGTTTGGGGTCAAAGTTCAGCTAACATTCGAGCTTTTAAGATGCTAATCAGCTGCTGCTGGTTGGAAAACCAATGCTGCTGCCATGGTTACGCGTCATAGCAACCATTTGGATGTAAAAAGTCAGAATGCTTCCAGAACCAGAGAATAAATGATCCAGAACCAGCAGGTCAGAACCAGCACCAATGTTTCTGCAGAAACGTTCGCAGCGTTGTGTCAGAGGACCCGTCTCCATGGCAACCCGTCCACCTGTCCACGTGGACGATGAGCGACGTTAAATCAGGCGGACAAACGGAAGCAGAAAGGTCAGTTATGTAAGTCTGCTGCTCCGCTGGTTCTGGTTCTGGAGGGAACAAACGGGCCGGCGCTGGAGAAACGTCACGACGGCCCGACTGGGATTACCACCGGACCTCCCTCGGGTCCGCAGGGGTTCTGACTCCAGAACCTTCTGGATCTGCAGCCTGGGTGGGACGGAGTCGGGCCTGCAGCAGAACCCCTCGGTTTGTTTTGGGCCGGGTTTAATGTCCGCCGATGGAGGTTCTGAATGTGTGAGGTTCTGCTCGGCCTCCCAGGGTTTCAGACCGGTCCGAATGTTTATCAGAACCTCCCTGCAGTCGCCGGCCCAGTTCGCTCAAACTGTTTTTAACTTAGCCAAATACGTCCAACATTCTGGCGGTTCTGATGGGACCCATCAGAACCGTCTTCGTTCTGATGGGTCCCATCAGAACCGTCTTCGTTCTGATGGGTCCCATCAGAACCGTCTTCATGACCCAGAACCAGCAGGAGCAAGAAAATCACACAAGGAACACAGCAGAGCACCAGTCTGGATCAGAACCCGCTCCGGGTTTGGATCCTCCATGAATGTAGCTGGTTGTGGTTCTGTTTGTACCTGAGCAGCAGCAGAACCGTTTGGATCGGTTCTGGTCCGATCCAGCAGAGCTGCTCCACATTCTCACTAATTCGCTGCATTTTGGTGAAGCGGCTGATAAACTTTCACCTTCCACCCCACTGGCCCGGTTCTGATCCCACTGGCCCGGTTCTGATCCCACTGGCCCGGTTCTGATCCCACGCCGAGACCCAGAGGTCAAATAGCGTTCACACCTCACCGACCGAACCGGACTTTGACTAGGCAAACGGAGGAGAGTCGGATTAAATCAGAATAAATCCAGCTGGTGTGAATGAACCTTCAGTTACATCGATCTGAACCTGAAGAGGCTCAGTGACTGGTTCTGATCCGGTTCTGGTCCGGCTCTGATCCGGTTCTGATCCGGTTCTGATCCGGTTCTGGTCCGGCTCTGATCCGGTTCTGATCCGGTTCTGATCCGAGATGTGGAACAGCTGATCAATCTGACAATTGGTTCCGTTAATAATCAATACAATAATAATCAATACAACTGGTGGTGATGCAGCAGAAAATAAATATTAAACTGTAATAATTTTTTCTTTTATTGTGAAAACAATAATAATGTTATTTTAAACATCAGCTGCACTTTAACTAGTTTTACATAATTTTACATGACATAAAATAAAACATTTTATTTGCAAAATGCTTTAGAATAAAATTAAGAACATTAGTAACTAACTGCCTCATTTCCTCTCCATGTTCATGTCAGAGGGAACAGCGCCCCCTGGGGGGCGGTACCGCCCACGGTGAGAACCGCTACTCTCCATGTACATGTCAGAGGGAACAGCGCCCCCTGGGGGGCGGTACCGCCCACGGTGAGAACCGCTACTCTCCATGTACATGTCAGAGGGAACAGCGCCCCCTGCAGCGCCAAAAGAAAACAGTTTTATTCCCCGGTGGGTTTTTTTTATTTCAGATGTAAAAAATAAAAAAGTTTCTTCCGCTTTTCTGACCAGAAAAATTAAAATCAATTGTATTTTAAATTGAACACAAACTTAGTTTGATTATTTTTAACTTCTGGTTTCTGATCGGAACCCAAAGCCCAGAACAGAACCGCGTTTTAAGGGCCCGTCGGGTTTTATGGACAGAACCGTTGGACCGGGCCGCCAACGAAACGGAGTTTTATTTCATCATAAACGTGTCGGTAAAACCTCCAGGAGAACCCAGCTCTACCGGATCAGAACCGGCCGTCAGAGCGAGTAAACCCAGCTCTACCGGATCAGAACCGGCCGTCAGAGCGAGTAAACCCAGCTCCACCGGACCAGAACCGGCCGTCAGAGCGAGTAAACCCAGCTCTACCGGATCAGAACCGGCCGTCAGAGCGAGTAAACCCAGCTCTACCGGATCAGAACCGGCCGTCAGAGCGAGTAAACCCAGCTCTACCGGATCAGAACCGGCCGTCAGAGCGAGTAAACCCAGCTCCACCGGACCAGAACCGGCCGTCAGAGCGAGTAAACCCAGCTCCACCGGACCAGAACCGGCCGTCAGAGCGAGTAAACCCAGCTCCACCGGATCAGAACCGGCCGTCAGAGCGAGTAAACCCAGCTCCACCGGACCAGAACCGGCCGTCAGAGCGAGTAAACCCAGCTCCACCGGATCAGAACCGGCGGTGCGAGGTGTTCCCTGGGTGAGCAATCGGAGGAAACCCCGGCAGTAAATCAGGGGCTGTTAGGGCGGGAAACTCAGCGCTGGGAAAACGGTGATGGATGATGGAGGGACAGACCAGAACCCGGGTGGCCGCCATTAACCTCTGGCTCACCTCCCGTTCTGCGGCCCGGTTCTGGATCGGTTCTGGAGGAATTCACAGCCCAACAGAGGGGCTTTTGTTAACAACATCCTGGGTTTATCCTGGTCATATGAAGCAGTTTGGTCCAACATGGAGTTTCTACCAGACTTTAACTAACCCAGAACCTGGCTTTACTGGGAATACTGGCTTTACTGGGAATACTGGCTTTACTGGGAATACTGGCTTTACTGGTATTACTGGGAATACTGGTTTAACTGGGAATCCTGGCTTTACTGGGAATACTGGCTTTACTGGTATTACTGGGAATACTGGTTTAACTGGGAATACTGGCTTTACTGGGAATACTGGCTTTACTGGTATTACTGGGAATACTGGTTTAACTGGGAATACTGGCTTTACTGGGAATACTGTTTTAACTGGGAATACTGGCTTTACTGGGAATACTGTTTTAACTGGGAATACTGGCTTTACTGGGAATACTGTTTTAACTGGGAATACTGGCTTTACTGGGAATACTGGCTTTACTGGGAATACTGGCTTTACTGGTATTACTGGGAATACTGGTTTAACTGGGAATCCTGGCTTTACTGGGAATACTGGCTTTACTGGTATTACTGGGAATACTGGTTTAACTGGGAATACTGGCTTTACTGGGAATACCGGTTTAACTGGGAATACTGGCTTTACTGGGAATACTGTTTTAACTGGGAATACTGGCTTTACTGGGAATACTGTTTTAACTGGGAATACTGGCTTTACTGGGAATACTGGCTTTACTGGGAATACTGGCTTTACTGGTATTACTGGGAATACTGGTTTAACTGGGAATACTGGCTTTACTGGGAATACTGGCTTTACTGGGAATACTGGCTTTACTGGGAATACTGGCTTTACTGGTATTACTGGGAATACTGGTTTAACTGGGAATCCTGGTTTTACTGGGAATACTGGAGCTGTTACTGGAATATTACATTAAAAATTCCAATTCATGATGTAGTTTGGTGTTTTAACCTGCTGTAGTTTGGTGTTTAACCTGCTGTAGTTATTGTTTAGCCTGCTGTAGTTTGGTGTTTAGCCTGCTGTAGTTTGGTGTCCAACCTGCTAAACCAGCTCCCTGCTGCTGTAGTTTATCCACCAACATGGCCGCCTCCAGCCCGGTGCTCTGCGGGACTCTCGTGTCCCCAGACGGGTCCGTAATGCGCTGCTGTGTCTCGTTCCGACGCTCAATTAGCTGTGATTGCGGTGAGCGCTGCTCCGCCAGCTTTAGAGCTCGGAGGGACGCAAAGTGGTTCTGACTCGCTAAACGGTCTTTATGGGTTTAGGCGTGTGATTATTCCGACATTTAAACACATGAGGTGCTGAGATGATTCTGTAAAATAGTTCTTAAGGTAATAACAGCATCAAGCAGCATTCCTGTCTCAGACCACAGAACCAGGTATTGTTCGTTTCTCTGAAATGTTATAATTTAGCACTTCAGGTTGAGGCTGAAGCTTTTTAAACATAAGTTTGTGTATAAAGTTTTGAGAATAACTTTGATGTGTAAAAAGTGAAATAATGGCTCCGGTTGAACTTCAGGAGGTGAAAACTGAAGTAGTGATTTAAAAAATGTCAGGAACCAGTTTGATGCTCTACTGGTCAAACTGGAAGTGCAGACAATATTATTTCCACCAGGCATCATTAATATGTTAACATTTATAACCAGTTAACTTCGAGGTCATGTTACCTTAAACCACATTAACCAGTTCAGTCACACCAGCAGAAGCTACGCTACATGTGGCTAACTTACACAGCTAACAGGCTAACATGAGCAGCATTTACTGTTTGCTTTATTGTTTATTTGATAAGGACAAATAAAATAAATCAATATCATCTCAAAAACAATCTGATGCTGCACCAGTGTTTATAATCGTGGCTAATTTTCCACATCCATCCCAATTAGCATTTAATTTAAATGGAAATGAAGATGAACAATAAATCAGAGATATCTGGCCGACACACAGAGCAACTGCAAACCTGACCAGTTAAAGAGCTAGCATGAGCTACACGTGGCTAACTTAACCAGCTAAAGAGCTAGCATGAGCTACACGTGGCTAACTTAACCAGCTAAAGAGCTAGCATGAGCTACACGTGGCTAACTTAACCAGCTAAAGAGCTAGCATGAGCTACACGTGGCTAACTTAACCAGCTAAAGAGCTAACATGAGCTACACATGGCTAACTTAACCAGCTAAAGAGCTAGCATGAGCTACACGTGGCTAACTTAACCAGTTTATGAGCTAATATTAGGACCATTTAGCTAACAGCTATAGGCTAACATTAGCATCCTGAAACTAAACACTGGAGTTTTTCAGTATTTTGCATTTTAAGGAGTTTAAAACGCCATCAGAAATCCCAGAATGCATCTGGACTCCAGGTCCAGCCTGGATGGATCTGGAGCTCTGAAGGTTTCAGGAGTTTCTAAACGGACAGAAAGTACCGAGCCGATTTTAAATCGGGTCAGAACCTGCAGAACCTTTTCTAGTGTTTCCAGATTCAGACCAACCAAAGCAGTTTCTGTGACTTAAAGCAACAGTTTAGTCTTTCCTGTCAGACTTGATATGTTCAATAAAATATCTGAATATTTAAATAAAATCAGAATAGCAGAAAATGGCTTCAGCAAAGCCACACACTCCAGATTATACAGATTATAATCCAGATTATACACCAGTTTACAGAAACCTGATTTGTAGAAATTTACTTACAAATGACCTGAAACCAATAAAAACAAAAAATGTTTTTTATGAATGTTGGACATAAAAGCTTTAATTTTATAACTTTGGACAGAAAAGCTAATAAAACTGCAGAAACTAAATATAATTATTAAACTTTTAGCCAATTAAACAAGAATAAATGTTTATTAGACATTTAAATGTTGGATCAGAACAGAACCCAACGGGTTCGGCTTCTGACCAGTGGCGGAGCCAGAGGGGGGGCCAGTGCCCCCCCTGTCATCTGATTGGCCCCCCTAGTGGCCCCCCCAGATGATTGACATGTAACAGCACCAGGTTATTCCTGTACATTATTTGGAATCATTCTAAGCCAACCTAATATCTAAAGAAGAAAAACAATAATAAATATATCAAAAGAAAATGTGTAAAACTTTATATAAGTCCATGTGACATAAATAAATAGATTTTTATCAGGTGTGATACCAGCCTCCTTTATACTCATAACAACAAGCTGATATTCTTCTCCTGGGTGTTTCAGTTGTGCTGCGTTGTGGTGCAACTCAAAGGCTAAAGCACTTCATACCTGGTGGTGATGGTAAAACACCAATAAGTTATTTATTGATCCTCCGCAAAAAAGAGAAAAAAACGAAGAGGGGCCGACGATGTTCGTAGTTTGGAGGAGAGGTGGCGCTGGAGTTTTTTTCGTTGTCCGTCAAAGAAAAAAATCATTTTATTTCCAATTTGTAGTCATCAAACGAAACATTTATTATTTCTCTGCGAGAACGTTTTTGAAATCAGGTAACATTTCACGAAATGATGTGATTAGAAGACGACAGAACTCTGATCGTTTCCTGATCCCTCAGCGGGAGGAAAACCAGCAGAAGCGGATCAGCTGCTGGACGCTCCAGAGCCTCTGGTCCGTTAAAGCGAGCAGATCAGAGATGATTCTCTGACTGATATTGTTCTTAGTATGATTAATAATGATTAATAATGATTAATAATGAGCTCCACGATGTTCTCTGTGCGTAAAGTTGAAACTGTCTGAGCACCAAGTGGTCAGCTGATCACAGTCTGGACAGAAACCAGTGAACTGCTCTCTGTTCTCATCAAGACGAGGTGAGGAGGGAATCTGACATGTTAACTAGGTTAAGTTTTTACTGGTTTTGTTTTTAAAACACCATTAACGTAAGCAGTGTAACTATATATTGTATATTTGGCGTTTGTCATCTCATGCGTGATTAATTGGAGTAACGGTGGAGCATTTAAGCGCATTTATCGTCCAGCGCTCTGCGCTTGTTTCTGCCTAACGGATCTGCACTTTAATTTCTTTCCTCTCTCAACAATCAGCTGTTATTCCTCTACTTAAACTACAATAAGTAGATCATAACATTCTCTTTAGGTTTTCTCTGTGTGCTCCAAACTCATTAAATGTAAACTCATTAGAAGCCCGAACCACCATCAGGCAAATAATTCTGGTCGGACTCGAAATATTGTTACCTGTCCAATCAGAGCTTCCTAACCAAGGTGTCCATAACTCTTCAACACGCTGTCAGCTCCCGGTCAGAAAGACGCATTTAGTTCAGTCCATGAGATGATATTCAGAAAGGATCTTTAATTTGATTGATTTTAGTTTCCTCTGTGATGAATCTATGCTAAAGTCCATCATGTCTCCATGTGCCAGTCAAAGGTGTTAATTATAACATGTCAAATGACAGAGGGGCTTAAAAAATAACCAAATATTCAGTTTGGTTATTTTTTAAAATTATTTATATGTGCACACACACATTTAAAATTTTGCCCCCCCAGAGGTAGTCCTGGCCCCCCCAACTTTAAAAGTCTAGCTCCGCCACTGCTTCTGACCCGATTCAGAATCAATCAGAATCAATAAATAAAGCTATTAGTGACCCGAAAGCGAGTTCTGTAATCCTGCTCCAGCAACCAGCCCAACCAGAACCACAGTTCAGACCAGACCGGGTCCAAAGCACCCATCAGCTCTGCATGAAACGGTTCTGATCCACTCTCATTTCAGAAGCTCTGGACCTTCTGTGGTTCTGGTTCCGTCCTCCACAGGTGAGTTAGAGGTCCTTACCTGCAGGTTCTGTTGGAGGTTCCGTTGGGATTAAAGTCGTCCTTTGGACCAGAACCCGTCTGTTGTCCCGGGTCTCTGGTTCTGTGAGGGTTGGTGCGGTCCCGGACCGGGGAGCTTTATAAACCGGGCCAACACCTCCTGATGACATCACAGGGAGGCGATCAGCATCACGGCTGCTTCGCAGCGGGAGCCGCCATGCTGGATGGAGTTAGTCACTATCTGCTGGCTGCCTCCCACACGGCGCCCCCTCCAGGAGGAGCCGCGCCGCAGCCAGCGCCGGTTCTGGTTCTTGTGGTCGGCTTCCTGTCACTTTCTTGCAGGTCTGAGCGTCACGGAGCTGCAGCGGCGCCGCCAGCGGCCTCACGCTGGTGTGACCTTTATGTGGGCTGATTAGCGGCGCTGCTGTTAAAAAACGGCCTCCTGTGGTTTCCTCCGCCGCGCCTCCCCTCCCGACCAGCCGCTCTGCTGCTCTATGTTTAGCTGGGAGTCGTGGTTTGAGGTTGGGAGCATCAGGTCAAAGGATCCCAGCCGCTGCCTGGCTGCTTTTAGACGCTCGGAGGTTCTGGACGGGTTCAGGTTCTGGACTGGAACCCAGCAGATTTCATCTAAACACTCGATGACCTCAGAATCAGATCTGCTGCTTCATATTTACCTCCAAACAGGAAGTTTCATAATATGAAAACGGAATAATGTAGAGAAATCACTGGAAACAGAAGCAGGCGGTGAAGGACGGAGGGTAAATCCTGACCTGGAGGAGAAGCTGCTCATCACTGTAATCCAAACCTTAATCTGCCTTTAATCTGCGCCTAAAACTCTCCATATTCCACTAATGTTGAAAAATGTCACAATGGCCGTGTTTCCATTACATAAACGTAATAAAAATCATAAGTTTGTTCACACAATCAGTCTCTGAAACGCTGCGCCATCCTCCTTCTGCCACTTCCTGTCGTCTTCTTCGTGGTTTCTGTCAGTAGACATTAAATTCTATTCAACCAAAACAAATCCCAGCAGCAAGAGTTTGATCAAAAATCAAGAGTTTTTCTTAAACTGGTGTTTCCATTAAGCAAAAGCAGTTTTGAAATGTGAACCTGCAGCTTCGACAGGAGACGGTTTGAGTTTGGTTTTCCGGTTCAGCAGCTGGAGGTGACAAACCTCTGAAATCACGCCGGCGACCTTTCAGTGACAAAAACTGTTTTCACTTCTGATTCTGCCAAATGTCAACGCGGCGGCTCAGAGCCACTCTGACCGTCCGGTTTCCCATCAGGCACTGCACCGGCGGCGCCGCTCAGCCGCTCAGGAAGGAAGGAAACCATTCAACAGTTCAGAATAAAATCAGGATTTCATTAAAAAACTCCACACCAGAAATGTTGAGGATGAGTTTTGACAAGACAAATGATCAAAAACGATGTTCTGCTTGAATGAAAGTTGTTTTAAAGACGAGGAACCAACAAAAACTATTTTTATATTAGTTTGAATTATGAAAAGTTCTGGCAGAAAAAATAATATCCGAGTTTCACCAGATGCATCAAACGAGGATCAACTTCACCTGCAGCAAAATCATGGCCTGCAACCCTTCACAGCACTAATACTGAGTTAACTCCTGTTTAGTGTTGATATTAACTCATGTTTAGTGTTGATATTAACTCCTGTTTAGTGTTAATATTAACTCCTGTTTAGTGTTGATATTAACTCCTGTTTAGTGTTGATATTAACTCCTGTTTAGTGTTGATATTAACTCCTGTTTAGTGTTGATATTAACTCCTGTTTAGTGTTGATATTAACTCCTGTTTAGTGTTGATATTAACTCCTGTTTAGTGTTGATATTAACTCCTGTTTAGTGTTAATATTAACTCCTGTTTAGTGTTGATATTAACTCCTGTTTAGTGTTAATATTAACTCCTGTTTAGTGTTGATATTAACTCCTGTTTAGTGTTGATATTAACTCCTGTTTAGTGTTGATATTAACTCCTGTTTAGTGTTGATATTAACTCCTGTTTAGTGTTGTAACCAAAAACGTTCATCACTCACATTAATGATGATCTGAAATACGAGTTTATTGTCTCCAAGCTGCTTAAAGAGGGAATAACGGCAACAACAGTTAGCCATGGATGCTACCATTAGCTTACTGAAATATTAAAATATTGGCAGCTTATTAAATTACTGTTAAAATGCTATAATTATTATTAGTATTCTGGAATTACGGTTTAAATGTTCAGTCATGGTTAGCATGCTAATTCACGGTTAGCATGGTAATTCACAGTGAGCATGGTAATTCACGGTTAGCATGCTAATTCACGGTTAGCATGGTAATTCACTGTTAGCATGCTAATTCACTGTTAGCATGGTAATCCACTGTTAGCATGCTAATTCACGGTTACCATGCTAATTCAATGTTAGCATGGTAATTCACGGTTAGCATGCTAATTCACGGTTAGCATGGTAATTCACAGTGAGCATGGTAATTCACTGTTAGCATGCTAAATCAGTTTTTAAATTACATCCACATATTGAATTACCATTAATTTACTAAAATGAGTCAAAAGGCTAAATGGTTAGCACACCAAAATGCTACACTTTTATTATCCAACCATGTTAAAGTTCCAGCTGCATGAAAAGCAAACTAGAACAACTTTCAATATGCCAACAGTAAAAGGACTTTTTACATATTTATGTATAAATATTATTCATAAAGTTATTCTCATTGTTAAATTGCACAACAGAAGCTAGTATTTACACGTCATAACTTCCTCTGGTTCAGCCAATCAGCAACAAGGAAAGTAAACGCAGCTCCTGGATTGGCTGACACCAGCTAGCATTGCTCTGTCAGCTTTCCAAGCTGCTTTTGCTTCATAATATTTTAAACTTGCTTTACGAATAAAATACGATCCACAAAAACCAAGAGCTGTGAAAACCGACCTGCTGATAGGGGAACCGAACCAAACGTCACATTTTAATTAATTAATAAGGGGTCAGAGTGACTAAAGCCAAGCAGAAATGAACTTCAAGGTCTGCGGTATTAAACGCAGTAATTAGGATATTTATTTACTTTAGTGTTTAAAGCTTTATTTGGTGCCACATGGCCGAAACGTTTCAGCAGCTCATGTCCTGAGACACGCTAATGTGTCCAGGTATCAGTCTGAGCAGGAAATGAACAGCAACTGCTGAGTGATGCAGACGGAAACAGCACAGAGTGAAGACGAGCCGATCCCGTCTGAAGTCATGAAGGCGGCGCAGTAAAACGTTTCCGTCCTGTTTATGGTGCGGAGCAGAAATTACAGCTCCTCTAATGAAACAGACGCAGGCGCCGGGACTCTTCCACGCTTTAACAAGGTGTTTGAAGATAAATGAGAAACCGCAGTTTCATTGACGTTTCCACATCACAGCGACGCTGGAGGTGGGACAGAAACATGGCGGCTGGAAAACAGGTGAGGTCATGAGGTCATGAGGTCATGAGGTCTGTAAGCGCCACAGGAAGTTCAGCTTTCTGCTCAGGTAGTAGCTGTTCACGCCAGCAACACACATGCTACCTCTACATAAAGACAGTTAGCTGCAGTGAACCATCCAGAAACAGCCCAGTTTCAGCTGGAACCGGGTCAGAGCCACTGGACCCAAACAGATTGGATGTTTTCAGAACCAGAGCAGGTTCAAAATGGAGGATTAGAGCAGCGGAGGCGTCCGCAGCTTCCTGACGGCGAAATGATGCGAGGATCTTCTGCAGACAGTGGATCCTTTAATCAGCTCTTGGACTGTGGAAGAGAATTCCTCCAGAAAACTTCCCCTCATTAGACTGCGGCCGTCGCTGATGGCCCAGCGGGATGGGAGTTCCCGGGACGCAGGCCAGAATTCCCAGGCTGTAAATCCGTAATCCCAGTGAAACGCGGAGATGAGGCGGCAGGTGAAGGGAGCCGGGTCGCGTTGTTGTGACTGACAGCAGAATCACGATGGGAAGATGATTCATTTCAGTTTTACTGGTGAAAATCTGAAAGGTGTGGCAGGCTATTGTTTTCAGCTGCAGTGACATGTCAGATGATCCGCTAAGCTAAAAGCTTTCCGCTTAGCGGATCATCAGACTCATCTTCCCTAAATATGTTTTCCAGATGCATTTCAAGGTGCTAATTTACGTGATTGGTTTGTAAACTCCCAGTCGTGTTGAAGGTTTTGGACTGTTAGGAAGAACACACTTATAATCATGCTCTTATTTTGAAGTCTGTTCCGTTTCCTCTACCCGTGATGCGATGCAACAAATGACATTCTGTACCCAGAATGCATTGCTGTAAAACTGAGGATAACAACAGAATTAGCAAAACTCAACAACTATAAAACTGATCCAAACCTCACAGGAAGGCGTGCAGCAACAGGCCTCAGCCTGTAGAGGGCGACATAACAGACGTAGCTCAGACATGGCTGAATTTAGCTCTTTAGCATTAGCTAGCCACCACTGATTTTCAGACCCCTTTACTCCGATCCTCCTAAATGAAACCCAGTCTGGTTTAGAGGATCTACTCTACCATGCCGTCATTTTTGCAAAGCCTCAATTTTATTTCTACTTTTACGTTTTGAAATAATGAAAAAAAACTTTGGCAAAAACAACATTTTCTTCTGAGATCTAAATATTTGGGGAACATTTTGTAAAATATTGTAAAAATATTTTTTAAAAAGCAATAAAATCTTGTATTGATTTATTTAGTAAAAACAATAAACGCTTCCATCCAATGAGGAAAAGTAAACGTAAAGTGAAACTACAGGGACTTTAAAAAGTCTTTATTTCTGATGTCTGGATTAGAAACTTCAGTTCTTCAGCCGTTTTGGTCAAACAGAAGAATTTGTGTCCGAATTCCTTCTGTCTTAAAGTTGTTGGAGTTTTCCTGGTTTCTGTGACTCGGCTGACCTCCGACCTTCTCCAGGTCAAAGGTCCTCTGTGTTTCTGAGCCGGAGAGGCTGGATACCAGGAGATTCTTGGGACCAGGAAACCTAAGTTCTGGTGGAATCGGTCCAGCTGGAGCCGAAACCATGGAAGCGTTTTCTTCATGTTTAAACTCCGTCTGGAGGCTGAAACCAGCCGATCCACAGCAGCGGCTCGGACTCCAGCTGACGCATTAAAGAGCTGCTGATGTCCTCCTTGTTTTCCCAGAATCCCCTTCCCCGGGAGTCAGTGAAAACATGTCCGCCTGCTGATCCCCCCGTCAGCTCATGTTCCTCAATGTGGTTCCACTTCATGCACAATCAGCGCCGACTCCGGTTGGGCCGAGACGTTCTGCAGAGCCAGAGGAAAGTTCGCCGTCCAGGTGCTGCTGGGCTTTTCACCTACAGCTGGAGTCACGTGACCTCTGACACTCAAATCCCTTTAAACCCGACTGAGTCGGGTCTGAAAGCTGGACTGAAATCTGGAAGTATTTACGGCGGCCCGCCGCTCCCAGAGCCGTCCTGGGAGATCCCCCCGCCGGCCCACGCATCGGCGGTTCCAGCAGCTCCTCCGCGCCGCGGCAGCCAGCAGCTCTACTTTTCCACTTAAGCCAGATGATTGTGAGATATGTGTCCATGATGCTGCGGGACAGAGCTGGCGTCGTTTCAACTGGAGACAACCAGGCGGCTATTTATAGCTGCAGACGGAGTTTCCAGCATCAGACAGATTCCTTCAGGAGCCTTAAAGCCTCAGTCATCAGACTCCTGACCCCAGGTCCAGACGGGTCGGACATGAGGAGCCCAAGTGATGAAACATGGAAAGACCAGTTGGAGATTACGCAACGCCTCGGCCCGACCCGTTTTATTTCACATCAACAGAACCGGTCCATCACGTCCAACAGGAAAACTGATGACCTAGAAGGTTTTGGTTAAAGATCCAGTTCATATGGAAACGGCCTCATGGTGGCGCTCCTCTGTGTCTGGAAGCACCTGCTGGGGTTCCCAACGTTCCTAGATTCTCCAGAAGCCCTGAATCCTCCAAGAACTGGACGTTGTTTTGGTGTCCCTAGTCCCTCCTCATGGTTCCCAACGTTCCCATTGAGGTTCCTGAAGAACGGTCGCCATTTCTGACGGCTGCTGCTGATGTTCACGAGGATTTCACTGGCACTAAATGGCCTGTGCTTGCATAGACCTTCATCAAGTCCAGAGGACTCTTCACAGTCACTCACACTCAGGGTCCCCCATGTATTATTAGCCTGGCGGGCCACCAGGCTTTACTTGTGCCACTGCCAGGCTAAGCATTGTCTGTCTTTTTAAAATGTTTGCATTTTAAGACTTTATAGTTGGTGTTCAATGTTCTTCCAATCTTTCAATAACACAACTATCAAGTGATATTTTCACATTTCCTGTAAATTTTAGACATTTTTTAACTCAAAAACACGACGGGCCGCTGATGATGGCGCCCAGCCACCGGGCTCAGCAGGTTTCTGGGGGAAACCCTGAACATTCATATGCTGCTGCTGGATAGCAACCATGGCTACAGTGGGTCCTCTGACCTCCACCAGCTGGCCAGGCGGGTGAAGAGTCTTTCCCCAGGACACACTAACAGAGGCCGGTGGTGGGAATCAAATCGGCAACCCAAACATTGCAGGATGTCGCCACCATGTGATTTATAAATCAGACACAGAGAGCCGGGGTCCACTCTGGTCCTTTTGGAGATGATGGAGTCAGTGTGCTTCATCACACGGTCACACAGCATCTTCTGCTGCTGAAATGGTTCCTTGGATTAATCGTGGTGAACCGACTGAAATCCTTGTGCAGTAAATGGATAACTGGAGTATGCTGACCCAGACCATGGTTTTATCCAAACCATGTTCTGCTGCCTGTCCAAGGAGACCTGCTCCCGGCAGGCCGTGACGTAACAGCCCTCTCAGAACCACTGGAGTAACATGGTGGGACGGTCTGAGCCCGGCCAGCGCCGTGGTTTCATTCTTCACAGCTGGCTGACGCAGGAGTCCCTGCTGCTCCCTGGATCTCCTCCAGCCCAACTCCCAACGTCAGGCGCTCCAAACTTAGAACCACGCTTCTATTCCTGGAGCGGCTCGGCGTGTCCGGAGGCTGGAAGCGCTCCGTCACCCGGGCTTTCCACAGAACCAAAGCAGCCAGCGGAGGCTGAACCCACAGTCTGAATCACTGCATCACACAGGAGGAACCAGAACCGGGTCAAAGTCTGCAGGTGAAAGTGGAGAGAAACACAAGCAGCAACTCTGGATCCGGACAGATCAGCCTCTGATCCCTGATTCTGCTGCAGAAAGATGCTTCAGACTGACGGTGCCAGAACCAAATGAATGGGTCAGAACCAGGCCAATGCTAGGCCTAAAGAGGTCACGCAGATGTTCCCAACCGGAGGAACCGGAACCCAACAGATGACAGAATAAATCATCCCACCGCAGCCACGAACAGCTCCTTATGTAACAGAAACACCTGATCTGGATCCGAACGTCCCGATCAGAATAAAGTTTACCTGTAGAGAGACTCCCGTTTTCAGAGCTCAGCTTTCATCTGTTTCTGTTTTCAGCATGTTGAACGTCCTCCGCTTGGTTCTCATTAAGCAGATTTTATTCATCCTTGGAATGCCGTTCCGGACAATGAAGATTTAAAAATAAATCCCTGTGAAGAACAAAATCAATCCATCTTCATGTTCCCAAACTTTGATCCTTCTGCTCTGCCTCACTGCCCCGTTTCCCACGCCGTCGTTCCCAGCATTCCTGATGTTCCTGCTGTTGATACCTGTGGCATTGCTGCAGACGGTCCACCTGATGTTAATCCGGATGGGGAATCTGTGCTCCTGTCTTGTGTCGGGTCCAGATCCCGTCCTGAACAGATCTTCAGTCTTTGACCATCAAAGTGACACCAAAGCACAAGTGAAGCCTGAATGATGTGGGAAACTCCTGGGTCCAAATTCTGATCAGAAACGCTTCAGATGTTCTTCTGTTGAACGTCGTAGCACAAATTTGTTCAGAACTTCAATGTTCTGAAGTAACAGATAAACTTTTATCATCCAACTGGGAGAAGAATTTATGGGGAGCTAATATTCCAGATGCTCCTGATGTTTTGAGGCGCCTCCCGTCAGTGTCTGCTGGCGGTCCGGTTGATGTCCAGTGGAAGTACTGTCCTGGTTCTGGAACTTCCACAGGAATGCTGGATGGTTGGACCTGAGGTCTGACACCTTTCTGCTGCGATCCTTGAAGTTGATAAAGCAACCAGTTGATCAGGAACAGGAACATTTCCAGAATAATCCATCTTATTGGTGCTCCAGGACAGAAAAACAGGAAGTCTTCCCATGACGAGAATCTCCGAGTTGATTTATGGATTCTGGATGGTTTCTGTGGCTCCATGTTCTAACAGACAAGCTGGAAATCTGTTCTGTTTCCAACATGTCTAGTTTAGTTTGAGAGTCTAAATGAAGCCCAGGTTGGATCCTGATCAACATTCTGATTCCAGAACAATGTTTGTCTGCGGCCTCCTTGTTTTATGTTGGTGCATTTGGTCCTAAAATAGAACCGTGGGGCTTAGTTACCCAGAAAGTTCTTCTATATCACTTCCAACAGAACCAGAAGGTTTGGACTCCAGTTTGTTGTTGTGGTGAATGTTTCTGTTGGTTCATAAACTCCGTCAGTCTTCATTAAGTTTTACAAAAACAACCGGATCAGAACATAATGGAGAGATGATTTAAACAGGGTTTACTTTGGCTGGACCGGTTCTGACAGTTTTATCGGATCTGTTGTAAGGATCTCTTTTAAACTTTTAATCAAAAACAAACATGTTTCTGCTGCTGGTTTTCAGCTCAGTGCTTTGGTTCTCATTGGTGTCGGTGTGGATTGGACCTGCTGTGATGCTAACTGGACCTGCTGTGATGCTAACTGGACCTGCCGTGATGCTAACTGGATCTGCTGTGATGCTAACTGGACCTGCCGTGATGCTAACTGGACCTGCCGTGATGCTAACTGGACCTGCCGTGATGCTAACTGTACCTGCCGTGATGCTAACTGGATCTGCCGTGATGCTAACTGGATCTGCCGTGATGCTAACTGGACCTCCTGTGATGCTAACTGGATCTGCCGTGATGCTAACTGGATCTGCCGTGATGCTAACTGGATCTGCCGTGATGCTAACTGGATCTGCTGTGATGCTAACTGGATCTGCTGTGATGCTAACTGGATCTGCTGTGATGCTAGGTGGATCTGCTGTGATGCTAACTGGATCTGCCGTGATGCTAACTGGATCTGCCGTGATGCTAACTGGACCTCCTGTGATGCTAACTGGATCTGCTGTGATGCTAACTGGATCTGCTGTGATGCTAACTGGATCTGCTGTCTCCTTAAAAGGAAAAGTGAGTCTTTTACATGTTCCCACTCTGATATACTCCATATTCATCAGGCTGCAACACTCAGGGGCCCCTGGTGTGTGAACCCCAAAGGATCCTGAGTGCAGCCTCTGGCCCTCAAGGGCTCCAATCTGTCATCACCTCATATGAGAGGTAAGTCTGTGGCCTCTAAGGGCCATCCCTGTGCTTTCATTCATGTGTGAGGCCCCCAGAGGCCTCACACACGGCCTTTGACTGAAATGGCTCCAGATCTTATCCTTTGGCCTCTAGGAGCCACAGTGTATGGATCTCAAGTTCCCTGACCTTTGGCCTCTAAGTGCCCCAATGTCCGCCCCATCTTCCCCGGGTCTCTGACCCTCAGGAGCCCCGACATCCCCAAAGGCCATCCACTCAGTTGACCACGCTTAGATCTGTGGTTCTGACTGTAGGAAGCTCTCAGCTGGATTCGGATCAGGACAGTACATTCACTGTTGGTGATGTCATCAAGCACGCCATGGGCTGCGATTGGCTGCTGCAGGTCTCCCTTCCACACGTGTTATTTTTAGTATCGATCACATGAAGTCACAGTGATCAACGTCCGTGTGTGTCAGACCAGATATATAAAGTCCACTTTCCTTTTGGGCCAGTTGTCAGAACCGCCGGGTCCAGAAATACTCATGATCTGCACCAACATGGGATATTTCCAGCTGCAGTGGGCGTCACGCTGCGGCTTCTCCAAACCCGGAGAGCTGCGACTGTTTTGATTCCAAAGAAAGAAACGAACATGTTTGTGACTCACGTCAGAGCGAGCTGACCCGAGCGCCTGCCAGAACCTTTGTGGTTGGTCTGAGGCTGATCCCAGACCAGCTGAAAGTGAAACCCACACTGTAAACTCTGGTCCCACTTCACCTCGGACAGAAACGGACACATGGTGCTAAACCTGCCAATCCAGAACAACTGATCCTGGGCCAGTTTACAGGGGAACGCAAACCGAATCGGATTCCAGATGTGAATCACTTTCTGCATCAGGCGTCACAGCAGTGACAGGAAACAGAAACCTGGTGGGACAGGAAGTAACACTACACCAAAGAAAACACAAAGAGAGAGAAAGGCTTGGAAGGAGAACCTACAACTCAGAAGCAACATGAAATCAGAGTATTATCTGGTTTCTGAAGGTCCAACCATCCAGAACCTGGAAGCTCCAACAGGTTTCTGGCTCCCACCAGCCTGAAGACACATCTGAGTTTCATTCCTTATGGTTTGGCTGCAAACACAAACTTCACGGCTAAGAATTTAGAGCCAGTTTTATCACAATGATTTATCCATCAGAAATGTAGAACTGGGGGTTCAGATTCTGGTTTATAACTCCTCCCAGCGCCAGCATCTGGACCCCCCAGACGGGACCAGAGGGGCTGCTGGGAAATGTGCCAGCTGGAGGCAGCAGCAGTTTCTCAGGAAGTCTCCGAGTCAGCAGCTCAGCGGCGGAGTACTCCAAACTCCGACCGGCAAAAACAACCTCTGCTCAAAGTGTCCCGGTCCGATTCGACCTCCGAGCACCAGAACTGACCCAATCCGTACCAGAGATGATCCAACCTGAGATCCAGATCAGAACTGATCTGAACTCGGACCAAGACGAGAGCCAGTCTGACTTTTCAGAACTGGATTAAGATCTTATGTTTGTAACAAAGGACTTAATTAGTGGCTAATCAACAGTTAATTAAACGAGCATATTAATTAATTAGAAGGTGAGTGTTGGTAGAGCATACAGGTGAGAATCCTGAGCTGACCTGGGTTTTGTACTGGTGCTGCCTGGTAAACGTGAAGGAAACCCGCTGCATGGTGACCTCATGGTGACCTTTGCTCTCCAGATTGGGGGCCCAGTGAACATCCTGCTGGTGGCTGGGGTTCAGTGAGGTGACGTCAGGCTTGACATGCTGCCTCCTTGATGCCGTTGGTTCTGATCCACTGCTCAGTTCGCCACCAGAACCATCCTGGGAGTCTCATTATCATCTACATCCATCCAGCGAGGTGTAAAATCTGTCACCATAATGGTTCTGAGCAGAACTGCACCGCTGAGGCCCTGAGTCTCTGACTGGACGGTTTCATCACCACCATCTCTGCCGAGCGGCAGGCTGGTCCATCACCACAGCGTGAGCAGAACCGCTGCCGTCGAGCGGCAGGCTGGTCCATCACCACAGCCTGAGCAGAACCGCTGGCGTCGAGCGGCAGGCTGGTCCATCACCACAGCGTGAGCAGAACCGCTGGCGTCGAGCGGCAGGCTGGTCCATCACCACAGCGTGAGCAGAACCGCTGGCGTCTCCCAGATTGATATAAACCTGGCGGGTTTCGAATTGGACCGAACGTTCAGCTAAAAGGCAGGTTGTGAGTCACTGTCCCACCTTTTCATCAGCCTAAGGTACATGCTTGTTTTGACTGAATGCCCCTCCCCTGGTTTTAAACATCGCCGTGGCGACTGGTCGCTGCAGAAACACCGGCTCTCTGCAGATGGTGGGGGAAGGGGAAACTCAAAGAGGGAACGCTGACATTTAGAAAGATTGTTTGCAGGTTTCAGTTTTCCTGAGTTGTGAAGGGAGGTGGAGCTAAATCGCTCCCAACTGTCTGACTAACATGTCGGATTTATCAGGAGCCGCAGCTTCAGGAAGAGAAAAATCCCCCTCACTGCTCACAACGTCTGCTGATCCAAACAGACCACAGGTCCAATTAACCCCTTGCACACATTCCACCCCTCAGATTCCCACTCTGTCAGTTAAAGTCCAGTTAACTACACAGCAGCTGACTGGGAGACCTGTCTGGTTCTGAGCATCAGCTCCGGTTTAATGGGAGCCAGTCGCCTGTAAACGTTGGGTGATGAAGCAGAACCCCCCTCCAAACATGCAGGAGATGTAAACTCTGCTGTGATCTTCTTCTGATGTTTCCCCAGAAACACAACAAGCTGTTGTTCTTCTTCTCCTTAACAAACAGCGTGCGGGTCGTCACATCGGATTAGCAGCCTTTTCATCTGCTGGGAACAGTAATGCCTTCCAGAGCGGCGGAGCGTCTGCAGGCCGCCGCTCTGCGAGGCTGCTGGCGGCGCTCCGCGCTCGCATTCCTGCAGAACGCTGCTGCAGACATGCTGTCTAATGTTTAAATGACTTATCTTTAAACGAGAGCCACAAACCGCAGCTTTTCCTGCTTTCAGCGCTCCGTCAGGCTCAGTGTTCTGCTGGGCCCGGTCCAGCACTGCTGCTCTGGTTGGGCCCATTTGGATCCACACAAGGATAAGAAAGTTCTAGCATTACTCCGGCTTCAAACTGCTGCCTTGCAGCAAGAAGGGTGTGGGTTGAAATCCGTCCCGGGTCTGGTGAGCTGTCCCGGGGTTCTGCTGGAGGTAAACATCGGCCCCTGACCCGTTACTGGCTCAACTGGTTCCCAGTTACAGCAAACGGCTCGGAAATAAACCGACACAGACTCTGGAGTATCAGGCGCTAAAACTACACTCTGCACAGTAACAGCAAGAATTTGGGTTAATTATCCTGTCAGGAGAAAAAACATTATTAATTAGTACCATTCTGTATAAATGTCACAGTTTCAAACTCAATATTTAGTTAGCAAGCTAATCATGTAGCTCGCAAGCCAAATATTCAGTTTGAGTCAAAATATTTAGTTCAATAGTAATCCAGTCGGAGCTAACTAGGCTGCTCACTAAACACTTAGCTTACTAACTAACTAAATATAGGAAACTACATATTTAGTTTCCTATATTTAGTTTGAAACTGTGACATTTATAAATGAATAACTTTGAACCGACATTTTTTCCTCTTATGACTAAATAACCAAATTATTGCTGTTAATTTTTTACAGCGCAACATAAATGGTCTCCCATACGGGAGGACGGACTCATTTCTGTCTCCTGAAGGTTCATGGATGATATTTTTCTCAGAAGGTCCTCGTCTCTCGGGTTGCTGATCTCGTCTCTCGGGTTGCTGATCTCGTCTCTCGGGTTGCAGATCTCGTCTCTCGGGTTGCTGATCTCGTCTCTCGGGTTGCGGATCTCGTCTCTCGGGTTGCTGATCTCGTCTCTCGGGTTGCTGATCTCCTCGTCTCTCGGGTTGCTGATCTCCTCGTCTCTCGGGTTGCTGATCTCCTCGTCTCTCGGGTTGCTGATCTCGTCTCTCAGGTTGCTGATCCCCTCGTCTCTCGGGTTGCGAATCTCGTCTCTCGGGTTGCTGATCTCGTCTCTCGGGTTGCTGATCTCGTCTCTCGGGTTGCTGATCTCGTCTCTCGGGTTGCTGATCTCCTCGTCTCTCGGGTTGCTGATCTCCTCGTCTCTCGGGTTGCTGATCTCGTCTCTCGGGTTGCTGATCTCGTCTCTCGGGTTGCTGATCTCGTCTCTCGGGTTGCTGATCTCGTCTCTCGGGTTGCGGATCTCCTCGTCTCTCGGGTTGCTGATCTCGTCTCTCGGGTTGCTGATCTCGTCTCTCAGGTTGCTGATCCCCTCGTCTCTCGGGTTGCGAATCTCGTCTCTCGGGTTGCTGATCTCGTCTCTCGGGTTGCTGATCTCGTCTCTCGGGTTGCTGATCCCCTCGTCTCTCGGGTTGCTGATCTCCTCGTCTCTCGGGTTGCTGATCTCCTCGTCTCTCGGGTTGCTGATCTCGTCTCTCGGGTTGCTGATCTCGTCTCTCGGGTTGCTGATCTCGTCTCTCGGGTTGCTGATCTCGTCTCTCGGGTTGCGGATCTCCTCGTCTCTCGGGTTGCTGATCTCCTCGTCTCTCGGGTTGCTGATCTCCTCGTCTCTCGGGTTGCGGATCTCGTCTCTCGGGTTGCTGATCTCGTCTCTCGGGTTGCTGATCTCGTCTCTCGGGTTGCTGATCCCCTCGTCTCTCGGTTTGCTGATCTCCTCGTCTCTCGGGTTGCTGATCTCCTCGTCTCTCGGGTTGCTGATCTCGTCTCTCGGGTTGCTGATCTCCTCGTCTCTCGGTCGGGTCGTTGATCTCCTCGTCTCTCGGGTTGCTGATCTCCTCGTCTCTCGGGTTGCGGATCTCGTCTCTCGGGTTGCTGATCTCGTCTCTCGGGTTGCTGATCCCCTCGTCTCTCGGTTTGCTGATCTCCTCGTCTCTCGGGTTGCTGATCTCCTCGTCTCTCGGGTTGCTGATCTCGTCTCTCGGGTTGCTGATCTCCTCGTCTCTCGGTCGGGTCGTTGATCTCCTCGTCTCTCGGGTTGCTGATCTCCTCGTCTCTCGGGTTGCGGATCTCGTCTCTCGGGTTGCTGATCTCGTCTCTCGAGTTGCTGATCTCCTCGTCTCTCGGTCGGGTCGTTGATCTCCTCGTCTCTCGGGTTGCTGATCTCCTCGTATCTCGGGTTGCTGATCTCGTCTCTCGGGTTGCTGATCTCGTCTCTCGTCTCGCTGATCTCGTCTCTCGGGTTGCTGATCCCGTCTCTCGGGTTGCGGATCCCCTCGTCTCTCGGGTTGCGGATCTCGTCTCTCGGGTTGCTGATCCCCTCGTCTCTCGGGTTGCGGATCTCGTCTCTCGGGTTGCGGATCTCCTCGTCTCGCTGATCTCGTCTCTCGGGTTGCTGATCCCGTCTCTCAGGTTGCGGATCCCCTCGTCTCTCGGGTTGCGGATCTCGTCTCTCGGGTTGCTGATCCCCTCGTCTCTCGGGTTGCTGATCTCGTATCTCGGGTTGCTGATCCCCTCGTCTCTCGTGTTGCGGATCTCGTCTCTCGGGTTGCGGATCTCCTCGTCTCGCTGATCTCGTCTCTCGGGTTGCTGATCCCGTCTCTCGGGTTGCGGATCCCCTCGTCTCTCGGGTTGCGGATCTCGTCTCTCGGGTTGCTGATCCCCTCGTCTCTCGGGTTGCTGATCTCGTATCTCGGGTTGCTGATCCCCTCGTCTCTCGGGTTGCGGATCTCGTCTCTTGGGTTGCGGATCTCCTCGTCTCGCTGATCTCGTCTCTCGTCTCGCTGATCTCGTCTCTCGGGTTGCTGATCCCCTCGTCTCTCGTCTCGCTGATCTCGTCTCTCGGGTCGTTGATCTCCTCGTCTCTCGGGTTGCAGATCTCCTCGTCTCGCTGATCTCGTCTCTCGGGTCGTTGATCTCCTCGTCTCTCGGGTTGCAGATCTCCTCGTCTCGCTGATCTCGTCTCTCGGGTCGTTGATCTCCTCGTCTCTCGGGTTGCTGATCTCGTCTCTCGGGTTGCTGATCTCGTCTCTCGGGTTGCTGATCCCCTCGTCTCTCGGGTTGCTGATCTCGTCTCTCGGGTTGCTGATCTCGTCTCTCGGGTTGCTGATCTCGTCTCTCGGGTTGCTGATCTCCTCGTCTCTCGGGTTGCGGATCCCCTCGTCTCTCGGGTTGCTGATCTCGTCTCTCGGGTTGCGGATCCCCTCGTCTCTCGGGTTGCTGATCTCGTCTCTCGGGTTGCTGATCTCGTCTCTCGGGTTTCTGATCTCGTCTCTCGGGTTGCTGATCCCCTCGTCTCTGTGAGGAACGTTCTTTCGTTCATCTCAGAAATCCGTCTCCATGTTCAGACCCAAAGCTCAGTCAGTGCCCAACAGGAGGCCTGACCTCTATCTGACCTCATCCAGAACAAGGACAATGTGAAATCCTGGAAGCAGTTATCGTGCCTGCCGTTTCCATGGAAACGCAGTATAAAGTGGTGAGACTGTCACGGACCAGGAAGTGCAGGTTTTGGGTCAGGATGATGAAACTGCGCCGAGTCCTTTGTGTGGTCTGGATAAATATTTACCAGGTGGTTTGGCGGTGGCAGCAGAACCAGCAGGAGTTACAGAGTGGGACAAAAACACCTGCGTCTTATCTCTGCGTTTGGTCGGGTTGCTGTTCCGGCTGGTTATCTGTGAGGTTACAGAAGGACGCTACCGGGCCCACTGCTGACCCATTAATGGTTCTGTTTCATAAAGACACCAGGAGAGACGTCTCAGCTGCTGCCGTTCAATGAGGGAAACCAGAACCAACAGGTCCAGAGACGGTGGTCTCACTGCTTCACTTTGTTTTCTGAAGTGGAGGGAACCAGAATCGGGTCAGAGTCGCTCTGTGGTCCAGTCCATATTTCATAGTTTCATCTCTGTGCTGCACCTGAGCTGCAGCTAACAGTCTAATCGGATCGGCTGCAGCATGTAAGTGAATCCTGTTAACTCATTTCCTCCCTGCAGAGCTCGGCTTCAAGGCCTCGCTGAAGATCGGACCGGAGGCTCGGTTCTGTCAACAAACTCTGTAATGGGACTGGATCGGCCAGAACACCGCTACGCAAACAAGAAGGAACCCAAAAGCTGCTCACATTTCAGCTCTTTAACGACGAGAGGACAGAAGATCAGGCAGAAATTCTGAGGTTCGACCCGGTAAATCAATGCTCCGGTTGTTCGGCCGCCTTCAGAACCTTCCCGACCTCCAACAGTCCAAACGGCTGAATGACCTGAGCTCTGCAGAGGCCTTTTAATGGGCCAATCATGTGATCCCCCCCGGGACTTCAGGAGTTGTGGGTTCTGGGCTCGGAACCAGACTGGTTCTGACCCAGATTCAGCGGCTCCGTGGGCTAACCTGAACGCGTGCCACTTGCCTCCATGTTTGCGGAGGTCGAGCTGTTTGCTTTGTGCCGCTGGGTGTTTATTTGAGCGGCAGGTGGATTCCCGACAGGGGAGGCCCGCTGCGGTTTGGGTCGACCCGGCTCGGACCACCGTTGGTTTGTCTGGGACGGGTCCCCTTGGTTATCAGAGCTGACAGCTTAATGGCAGGGTGAGGAATCACGGCGAGGCCTCCTGTGGTAGCTTCACTTATACAGTCAGCTGTTGGAAAATATGATTGGTTCTGGTTCTGGGTGGGTTCAGGATCCCAGTAATTCTCTGAATAAGGTCAGAATGGAGCAGATTGTTGTTTTATTGGAAGAAAACATGATAATGTGACTTCAGACATAGAAAAGCTGTGATTTAATCCCATATAAAATAACTGAACGTCCACCAGGTTCATCAGAGAAACCGGGTCCAGAACCTGCTGAGGTTCTGGCTGCGTTTCCTGGGCTGGTGTGAGGTCTGAAGTGGTGGCCGGGTGGGTGGGTTCTGCTCCGCGCCCACAGCTGTTTATTCATGTCTCGGGACAGAGATGTTGTGTGTCTGTTTTCTGGCTCCGGCCTGAATGGCCTCACTCAGCCGGCTCTGCTCGCCTCTCAGACCCGTCACCACGACTGATGGTCACTTTACAGACGGACCTCCAGAACCCAGCAGGTTCCCCGAGCCGGGCCGCTGCACCTGCAGGTCGGAGCTGGACCGAGGTTCTGGAGATGAAACAGAACCACCACCAGCAGCCGATAACGGGTACAAAGCATCTCAAGGAGATTTAAATCCAGATTTTAGACCAGGCCACTTATCCAGAGGTGGACTTGCTGTGGATCATGGTTCTGAGCCAACGGTGGTTCTACCAGCTACAGCAAGTCGTCCAGGTCCTGAACCAGCAAAGCAGCCCATATCATCACTCTACCACCACCATGTCTGACTGTTTCTGCGTTTGAAATGCTGTGCAGGTTCTGGACCAGAGGTAATGGGTCCTTCTAGAAAGGTCCACCTCTGTCTCTTCAGATCACAGAACATGTGCCAGAAGTCTTGAGGATGTTTTCTGGGCCTTTGAGTCCGTTTCGGTCGGTTCTGGTCTCTCTGTGAACAGTGTTTCCTGGACAGCAGACACGTCCGGCAGACATCTGCTTTGAGTTGTTGCATGAACATCTGGAGCGACGTGTGACCGATTACGTTGGGGCCTGTAATGTTTCAGACTTCAGATGAGAAGTTTTTCTGAGCTTCGGTCATTAGCTTCATGGCGGAGC